>NC_057802.1:512436058-512522250 GCF_018294505.1 Triticum aestivum | reverse complement strand
ATCGATCGGCTTCAGTTAGCAGCAGTAGCGAAGGAATCGCTCGATCAGGTTCAGTTAACAGCCATCAATTGATCGCTCGGGTTCAGTAATGCGTAGCCTGCAGTGCAATCACTCGGGTTCAGTTAGAGCCCAACGCCTCGCTCGGGTTCAGTTAGAGCCAACGCCTCGCACACACGCGCGTACGTGTACGAGAGAAATGCGCATCGCTCGGCCCCCGACCTCCCACCGTAACTGGGAACTCCCCGAAATTTTCCTCGCCCTCGCTTCTACCACAGTTTTTTCCGCCATGAACGGCCCAAAGAATGTCATGCAGCTGCGTCTCCGGCCCGCCCAGGACGACAAGCCCATTTTCTGTCATGATTTTTTGTCATAGAAGTAGGAGCCCACCACATCTATGATGATACCGGGTTTTGTCACAATTATCGTCATAGAAGTGTCATATGTATGACAGAAAAAACAATCGTTCGACCCAAAATGTCACGGATGTGTCTTTTTTGTAGTGGGTAGAGGGAGCATGCGATGCTTGATCACATCAACCTTGGAAACACTTCCAACACATATCATCATCTCACCTTTAGCTAGTCTTCGTTTATTCCGTAGCCTTTTATTTCGAGTTACCAACACTTAGCAGCCGAACCGGTATCTAACACCCTGGTGCTACTAGGAGTACTAGTAAAGTATACATTAATATAATGTATATCCAATATACTTCTGTTGACCTTGCCTGCCTTCTCATCTACCAAGTATCTAGGGTAGTTCTGCTTCAGTGACCATTCCCCTCATTACAGAAGCACTTAGTCTCGGGCTTGGGTTCAACCTTGGGTTTCTTCACTAGAGCAGCAACTGATTTGTTGTTTCATGAAGTATCCCTTCTTTCCCTTGCCCTTCTTGAAACTAGTGGTTTTACCAACCATCAACAATTGATGCTCCTACTTGATTTCTACTTTTGCGGTGTCAAACATCGCGAGTTGCTCAAGGATCATCATGTCTATCCCTGATATGTTATAGTTCATCACGAAGCGCTAATAGCTTGGTGGCAGTGACTATGGAGAACCATCACTATCTCATCTAGAAGATTAACTCCCACTCGATTCAAGCGATTGTAGTACTCAGACAATCTGAGCACATGCTCAACGATTGAGCTTTTCTCCCTTAGTTTGCAGGCTTAAGAAACTTGTCAGAGGTCTCATACCTCTTGACGTGGGCACTAGTCTGAAATCCCAATTTCAGTCTTTGGAACATCTCATATGTTCTGCGACATTTCAAAAACGTCTTTGCCGCCTCAATTCTAAACCGTTAGCATTACGCACTGAACTATCACGTAGTCATCAAAACATGTATGTCAGATGTTCGCAACATCCATAGACGACGCTCGAGGTTCACACACCGAGCGGTGCATTAAGGACATAAGCCTTCTGTGCAGCAATGAGGATAATCCTCAGTTTACTGACCCAGTTCGCATAATTTCTACTATCAACTTTCAACTAAATTTTCTCTAGGAACATATCTTAAACAGTAGAACCAAAGCGTAAGCTATGACATAATTTGCAAAGACCTTTTGACTATGTTCATGATAACTAAGTTCATCTGATTATTTAATGAACTCCCACTTAGATAGACATTCCTCTAGTCATCTAAGTGATACATGATCCGAATCGACTAGACCGTTTCCGATCATCACGTGAGACGGACTAGTCATCAACGGTGGACATCTCCATGTTGATCGCATCTACTATACGACTCATGTTCGACCTTTCGGTCTCTTGTGTTCTGAGGTCATGTCTGTACATGCTAGGCTCGTCAAGTCAACCTAAGTGTTTCGCATGTGTAAATCTGGCTTACACCCGTTGTATGCGAACGTTAGAATCTATCACACCCGATCATCACGTGGTGCTTCGAAACAACGAACCTTCGCAGCGGTGCACAGTTAGGGGGAACACATCTCTTGAAATTTTAGTGAGGGATCATCTTATTTATGCTACCGTCGTTTTAAGCAAATAAAATGTAAACATGACAAACAGCACATGCAAATCATAAAGTGACATGATATGGCCAGTATCATCTTGCGCCTTTTGATCTCCATCTTCGAGGCGCGGCATGATCACCTTCGTCACCGGCATGACACCATGATCTCCATCATCGTGTCTTCATGAATTTGTCTCGCCAACTATTACTTCTACTACTATGGCTAACGGTTAGCAATAAAGTAAAGTAATTACATGGCGTTTTTCATTGACACGCAGGTCATTCAATAAATTAAGACAACTCCTATGGCTCCTGCCGGTTGTCATACTCATCGACATGCAAGTCGTGATTCCTATTACAAGAACATGATCAATCTCATACATCACATATATATAATTCATCACATCCTTTTGGCCATATCACATCACATAGCATACCCTGCAAAAACAAGTTAGACGTCCTCTAATTGTTGTTGCATGTTTTACATGGCTGCTATGGGTTTCTAGCAAGAACATTTCTTACCTACACAAAAGCCACAACGATGATATGCAAATTTCTATTTACCCTTCATAAGGACCCTCTTCATCGAATCCGATCCGACTAAAGTGGGAGAGACAGACACCCGCTAGCCACCTTATGCATCAAGTGCATGTCAATCGGTGGAACCTGTCTCACGTAAGTGTACGTGTAAGGTCGGTCCGGGCCGCTTCATCCCACAATGCCGTCGAATCAAGATAAGACTAGTAACGGCAAGCAAATTGAACAAATCATCGCCCACAACTACTTTGTGTTCTATTTGTGCATAGAATCTACGCATAGACCTAGCTCATGATGCCATTGTCAGGTAACGTAGCAATAATTCAAAATTTTCCTACGTGTCATCAAGATCAATCTAGGAGATGCTAACAACAAGAGAGAGGGAGTGCATCTTCATACCCTTGAAGATCGCTAAGCGGAAGCATTACAAGAACGCGGTTGATGGAGTCGTACTCACGGCGATTCAAATCGCGGAAGATCCGATCTAGCGCCGAACGGACGGCGCCTCCGCGTTCAACACACGTACAGCCCGGGGACGTCTCCTCCTTCTTGATCTAGCAAGGGAAGAGGAGAAGTTGAGGGAGAACTCCAGTAGCATGACGGCGTGGTGGCAATGGAGTTCGTGGTTCTCCGGCAGGGCTTCGCCAAGCACTACGAAGGAGGAGGAGATGTATGAGGAGGAAGGGGCTGCGCCATGCAAAGGGTGTGGCTGCTCTCCCACCCCCTCACCAAATATAGGGGGAAGGGGAGAGGGGGCCGGCCCCTCTAGATGGATCTAGAGGAGGAGGCGGCGGCCAGGGGAAACCCCAGATGGGTTTGGGTGCCCCCACCCCCTAGGAAACTTGCCCCCCAAGCCAGGAGGGGCGGCTGCCCTAGGGGTGGCGCCCCCACCTCTCCTGGTTACGTGAGAGGGCTTGGGAGGGGCGCACAGCCCCTTAGTGGGCTGGTTTGCCCCTTCCCCTTGGCCCATAAGGCCCCCCAACGCTTGCCGGGACCTCCAAAACCCCTTTCGGACATGCTGGCCATAGCCTGGTACCCCCGGAACAATTCCGGACTCCAATACCCTTCGTCCAATATACCGATCTTTACCTCCGGAGCTCCTCGTCATGTCCGGGATCTCATCCGGGACTACGAACAACCTTCGGTAACCATATACTATTTCCCATAACAACTCTAGTGTCACTGAACCTTAAGTGTGTAGACCCTACGGGTTCGGGAACCATGCAGACATGACCGAGACGCTCTCCGGCCAATAACCAACAGCGGGATCTGGATACCCATGTTGGCTCCCACATGTTCCACGATGATCTCATCGGATGAACCACGATGTCGGGGATTCAATCAATCCCGTATACAATTCCCTTTGTCTATCGGTATGTTACTTGCCCGAGATTCGATCGTCGGTATCCCAATACCTCGTTCAATCTCGTTACCGGCAAGTCTCTTTACTCGTTCTGTAACGCATGATCCCGTGGCTAACTCCTTAGTCACATTGAGCTCATTATGATGATGCATTACCGAGTGGGCCCAGAGATACCTCTCCGTCATACGGAGTGACAAATCCCAGTCTCGATTCGTGCCAACCCAACAGACACTTTCGGAGATACCTGTAATGCACCTTTATAGCCACCCAGTTACGTTGTGACGTTTGGTACACCCAAAGCATTCCTACGGTATCCGGGAGTTGCACAATCTCATGGTCTAAGGAAATGATACTTGACATTAAAAAAGCTCTTAGCAAACGAACTACACGATCTTGTGCTATGCTTAGGATTGGGTCTTGTCCATCAGATCATTCTCCTAATGATGTGATCCCGTTATCAATGACATCCAATGTCCATGGTCAGGAAACCATAACCATCTATTGATCAACGAGCTAGTCAACTAGAGGCTTACTAGGGACATGTTGTGGTCTATGTATTCACACATGTATTACGGTTTCCAGTTAATAAAATTATAGCATGAACAATAGACAATTATCATGAACAAGGAAATACAATAGAACCATTTATTATTGCCTCTAGGTCATATTTCCAACAGTCTCCCACTTGCACTAGAGTTAATAATCTAGTTCACATCACTATGTGATTGTAATGAATCCAACACCATGGCGGCTCTGGTTAAGTACGCTGACTCTGATGGTACCAAGGACCCCGAGTCTGATGATGAGAAGCCGGGAAAGGGAAAGAAGAGCAGCAGCACCAGAGGGCGGCAGCATAACCCGACGAATTAGGGAGGCAACGGTAAGCGCAAAGCTGATAATAGTTTCGACTTTTTGGCTAACACCAATACGCAGAATAATGGTCAGCGTCGTAAGGGTAAACCGCCCCCACGGACTGGAGGATCAAGCTTTAATCTTGAGGAGCTGCTGAATCAGCCCTGCCCAAGGCATGGTACGCAAGAAAGACCGTCTGGCTACCTCTAGAAGGATTGCTTCATTATGAAGGAGTACAAAAATTCCAATCTTTTTCAAGACAATCATGGGCCGGGTGGTGGCTCAAGATCCGGATCTCATGGACCGGGTTACGGCGGTGGCGGCTCTAACTCATGGATTCCAAGGAAATTAAGCCAATCACGGAAACCAGGGTGGTTACAATCAGCAGAGTAATCATGGGAGTCAACAGCAGCACCAGTCTGGTTATCAGAGCAACCCGAAGCAGTTGAATAGTGGACAGTACCATGTCTTCACCACTAGCTTATGTAAGCGCGACCAAAAGCTTCATAAGAGGGCAGTCAATGCTGTGGAGCCGGCGGTTCCCCGTTACTTGCGCTGGTCTGAGCAGCCCATTGTGCGAAGCCGGGAAGATCACCCGCCCCGGGTTGATAATCCGGGTCACTTGGCTTTGGTGGTCGCACCTCAGGTCGGAGGATATAAGTTCACCAAGGCACTCATGGACGGAGGGAGCAGCATCAATATCCTTTATTATGAAACTTTCCGCCGCATGGGGTTGACTGATAAAAATCTTAAGCCGTCAAACACTGTTTTCCATGGCATGGTGCCTAGTAAGTCGGCCTACCCGGTTGGTAAGATAGCTCTGGAAGTTGCTTTTGGAGATGATCATGACTCTAGATCGGAGACATTGACCTTTGAAGCGGTCAAGATCCACAACCCATATCACGCTCTGTTTGGACGGCCGGCTTACGCCAAGTTCATGGCGCAGCCTTGTTATGTGTATCTGCAGCTCAAGATGCCGGGTTACAAGGGAACCATCACGGTGCATGGAAGCCGGAAGATAGCCTTGGAGTGTGCGGAAGGTGATGCTGCCTATGTTGAGTCTATTTGTGCAACTGACGAGTTGAAGTTTTATAAGGATAATGTTGACCTGGCGGACATGACGTCTTTAAAGAAGCCAACTACAGAGCATGATCCTTCACTCAAATTTAAGTCGGCAGATGACACTAAAATGGTTGATTCCATTCCTAGCGACTCATCGAAGCGGTTCAGTATCAGTGCTAATCTGGATACAAAATAGGAAAGCGCGCTCATCGAGTTCATCCGTGAGAACCGGGACATCTTTGCATGAAAGCCTTCAGACATGCCGGGTGTACCGAGGGAACTCGCTGAGCACACTCTTAATATTGATCCGAAATTTAAGCCGGTCAAGCATTTTCTTCGCTGATTCAATGAGGAGAGGCGTAAGGCCATTGGAGAGGAAGTAGCCCGGCTCTTGGCAGCCGGTTTTATCGTCGAAGTTTTCCATCCTGAGTGGTTGGCTAACCCGGTGCTGGTACTCAAGAAGAATGGCACTTGGCGGATGTGTGTGGACTACACGGATTTGAACAAGGCTTGTCCAGCTAATTCGTTTGCTCTCCCTAGTATTGATCAAATCATTGATGCTACGGTGGGTTGTGAGCGTTTGAGTTTCTTGGATGCTTATTCTAGTTATCATCAGATCAAGATGGCAGTTAAGGACCAGGAGAAAACAACTTTCATTACTTCGTTTGGATCCTTCTGCTGTCTGTCTATGCCTTTTGGGCTCAAGAGTGCCCAGGTGACTTATCAGCGATGTTTGAAAATTACCTTCACAATCAAATTGGGCGCAATGTTCATGCTTATGTAGATGACATTGTGGTGAAGTCAAGAAAGAAGGAGACCCTGATTGATGATTTGAAGGAGACGTTTGACAATCTCCGGGTCTACAAGATGATGCTGAATCCGGCTAAATGTGTCTTTGGTGTGCCAGCAGGCAAGCTCTTTGGTTTCTTGGTTTCTAACAGAGGCATTGAAGCTAACCCGGAGAAAATCAAAGCCATTACTTCATTGGCTAAGCAGGCGTGCGTTAATGATGTTCAGCGTCTGGCGGGTCGTATTGCGGCTCTGAGCCGGTTCATAAGCCGGCTGGGTGAGAAGGCTATCCCCCTTTATCAGATGATGAAGAAGACGGATCATTTTGTTTGGAGCGATGCTGCTAACCAAGCTTGTGAGGATCTTAAGAAACAATTGGCTGAGCCGCCCGTGCTTGCTGCCCCTGTTGATAAAGAGCCTCTGTTGTTATATGTGGCTGCTAATAGCCGGGCCGTCAGTGTAGCCATCGTGGTGGAAAGGAAGGAGGCAGGCAAGGAATATCCGGTTCAACGGCCGATTTATTATATCAGTGAAGTGCTTATTGAGTCCAAACAGAGATACCCACATTGGCAAAAGCTTGTATATGGGGTTTTTATGGCAAGCCAGAAGCTTAAAGTAATATTTTCAGGGTCATCCCATCACTGTGGTTAGTTCTGCTCCTTTGGGGGATATCATCCAAAACAGGGAAGCAATTGGCCGGGTTGCTAAGTGGGCCATTGAGCTTGGACCTCACGGTTTAAAGTATGTGCCTCGTACGGCTATTAAGTCCCAAGCGCTTGTGGATTTCATCAATGATTGGACAGAGTTGCAGGCACCGAAGGAAATGCTGGATAACACATATTGGACTATTCACTTTGATGGATCTAGACAGCTGGAGGGCTCGGGGGCTGGAGTTGTCTTGACTTCCCCACGAGGTGATAAATTTTCTTATGTCCTCCGGTTAATGTTCCCTTGTACTAACAATGCAGCTGAGTATGAGGCCCTGCTCCATGGTCTTCAGATGGCTAAAGAGATGAATTTAAGCAGGGTGCGATGCTTTGGTGATTCAGATTTGGTGGCCCAATAGGTTTCTGGTACTTGGGATTCCAAGGATCCGCTTATGGCGGCTTATCGTCGAGAGGTCGATGCCATTGCAGGTCACTTCAAGGGTTACCAAGTTGAACATATTGATCGAAGGAAGAATGAGGCGGCTGACAACTTGAGCTGGCTAGGCTCTCAGCGTAAGCCGGTACCACCTAATACATTCCTGGATGTTCTACTCAACCCTTCGGTCAAGTTGCCTACGGAAGAGGACCTTGCTGTTCCTGACCCGGAAGCACAATTGGTGGCGGCTCTTCATGCTATTCCTGATTGGACAGTGCCATATTTGGCTTACATGACCCGTGGTGAGTTACCGGAGGATGAGACCTTGGCAAGGCAGATAACCCGACGGTCCAAGTCCATGACAATTGTCAATGGGGAGCTGCACCATTGTAGTGTTACAGGGGCGTTTCAGCGTTGCGTTTCTCCTGAAGAAGGTTGTGAGATTCTGCGTGAGATCCACGAAGGAGATTGTGGTCATCATGCCGACTCTAAATCTCTTGTAGCCAAGGCTTTTTGTCACGGTTTTTATTGGCTGACAGCTCATGCTGATGCTGAGGACTTGGTCAGAAAATGTGACGGTTGTCAGAAATTTTCACAACGAGCTCATGTTCCGGCTCAGGAGCTGAGGATGATTCCAATCACTTGGCCGTTTGCGACTTGGGGGCTTGATATGGTTCGACCTTTTAAGAGGTCCAAGGATAAGAAGACCCACCTTTTGGTGGCGGTTTATAAGTTCACTAAGTGGGTCGAGGCAGAGCCGGTCAGTAAATGTGATGCAACAACGACAGTTCAATTAATAAAGAAGGTGATCTTCCGTTTTGGCTTTCCACACAGCATTATAACAGATAATGGTACTAATCTCTCCAAGGGTGCTATGAAAGAATTTTGTCAACGTGAGCATATCCGGCTTGATGTATCGTTAGTGGCTCACCCCCAATCCAATGGTCAAACTGAGAGAGCCAATCAAGAGATCCTAAGAGGCATCAAGCCCCGGCTTATGGTTCGAGGACGCCGGGTTGTTGGGTGGAGGAGTTACCTTCTGTGTTATGGAGCATTAATACCACCCCCAACAGATGTACAGGTTACACGCCCTTCTTCATGGTTTACGGAGCAGAGGCGGTTCTCCCTAGTGACATCCGTCACGACTCATCGCGTGTGGCGGCTTATGTTGAAGCTGATAATGAAAAAGCACGTCAGGAAGCACTTGACCTGTTAAATGAGGAGCGTGACATCGCGGCGGCTCGTTCGGCGATCTACCAGCAAGATCTGCGCCGTTATCACAGCCGCCGGGTTAAAACAGGAACTTTTCAAGAAGGTGATCTGGTGCTCCGGCTTATCCAGGATCAAACTGATGCACAAGTTATCCCCACCTTGGGAAGGACCTTTTGTGGTCAGTAAGAATCTCAACAATGGGTCCTACTACCTTATCGATGTTCGAGAGCACAAAGACTCACGTAAGTCGGAGGAAGAGACCCACCGGCCGTGGAATATTGCTCATCTTCGGCCTTACTACACATGAGCCACTGGCTCTTCTAATGTACATATTTTGACAATGTATATATTATGATCAAAATAATAGTCGGCATCCCTGTTAAAGCAGGGCCTCTGTCGTTTTCTCTTTAAATAATGAGTTTTTGGTCACATGGGGACTTCTGCTTTATAAAGCAAAGTTATGATTACCCTTTGATCCGGCTTATAGGCCATATATATATATATATATATATATATATATATATATATATATATATATATATATATAAAGCTTGGGGGCTTGCTACCCAGGTTAAAGGGACCAAAGAGAGTCTGTTGCAAAAGCACAACTCAAATACAGGCGCCCATTGAGCAAAGCTCAAAAATATTGCTCGGGGGCTCTTTGTTCTAAAGGACAAGAGTTTTTATGACCCTTGTAATAGGCTTAAAATCCAGGCTTGGAAGCCAGGTGTATTCACCTAAAACCTTGGGTTATCCTACCTTTTTAAGTCTGCCACTCCGCCCAGGTAATCCTGGAACGACCCGCCGTACTTTTGACAAGTCAATCTTATACAGACCCTAAACTTGTCAAAGTCAAAACGACGATTGGTTGTGTGAGGTCCGGTTTATAAGGTTTATATGAAGGTTTAACTCAGTGGTTGTGCGGCCCGTGAAAGCACTTGAGTTTTAGGCCTGGCCGCCTATGAAAGCCTTGATTTGTTGTTTGATTTGAACATTGTTTTTGAGGTTTTTTCTCCTATGACATAGTAATACATGGTTAAAAGCCGATGAGGGTTGTGATGCCTTATGGTTTATACATGAAACTACCCGGTGTTTATTAACCCGGCCTGGCTCTCGACTATAAGTCGCCAGTATAAGATAAGATAATATTCGGTGTTTATTAACCTGACCTGGCTTTTGACTATAAGTCGCCAGTATGAGATCAGATAACATCCGGTGTTTATTAACCCGGCTTGGCTTTGTTCATAAGCCGTCGATATATGATACTTACCAGTGTTCAAGTTTTGGGTTATCACCCTTACTCTGTTGGTTTTGTAAACCGACAGTGTGATCAAATATCACAGGTATGACATATTTTGTTATAATTGAGCCAGCCCTGGTTATAAACTATTTTAGTTTCCAGTGATTATATATTGGGCATTATGACCCGTCCTGCAGTAAACCATGGGACACTTGTGATCTGTTTTGCGTACAGGAACAGACTCAAAAAGCTGATATTATAAGCATCAGTGGCAGATATTCAATTGGCAGATCAACAGTATCATGCAAAGCAGAATGTGCACGATGGCACGGCAGATTCAAAGTTTTACTACCCTATTACATGCCTCCATGGGCCGAATGAGATCAAAGTGTTTTTCCAGAAGATCAAGTGTTTAGAACCGCCCGGAGGTTCAATCTTCTTGGCCTTGCTGGACGGAGTTTTCTGCCTCATCCTTTGCCGGCTCTTCGCCTTCTTCCGCCATCTGAAAAGTTGGTGATGACCAATCGATGCCAGATAAAGCTTCAAATTCAGCCTCATCATCTATAAGCTCAGACGGATCGACTTCAGGGGCAAAGGTGTGCTTACGAATTGGCGGGATTAAGTCCATCACTTTGTACGCCGGAGTTGGCATCTTTTGGTTCTCCTGGTTATAAGCCGGATGATACTTGGAAATGTCCGAGTCATTGGCAATCGGAGTGGCCATTGGACGAATTTCCTTTACGCAAGCCGAGAAGTCTTTTTGCTCAAAAGGTGTACCATCTTCTTTTAAGCTTGGGTAACCAGTGGCTACCTCAGACGGGTCAAGCTCTGGTACCCATGCCTTGGCCCGGCTCAAAGCCGTCACAGCGCCGGCTCTTGCAGATGACCGTTTTATCTCATCAAATCTTACAGGCAGCATAGAGAGTTTCTTCAAAACATCTATCAGCATAGTCGGTGCTTGACCTATGGGTGAAATGGCGGCTAATGCACGCTGAGTTCCGGTGTACAGCTGCTCGACAAGTGTATAGACAGCTTTAAGCTTCACAAGCATATCTTGATTGAGGTTGCTGCTCCTTGGACCTGGATACAGTGCAGATTGATTAAATGGCGGGTTATATCATCACAATAAAAATTCACTTTTGATGACTGGCAAGGCGACTCACCAAAGATAGCTGAAACCATCTGAGATACATGGTTTTTTAAGCCGGTGAGCTCAGTGATCACCTCTTGAAGCGCTGCCTATGCTTTCTCAGCACGTTGCATTAACGCCGTCTTTTCTTCCGCACAAGTCTTTTTCTCTGCTTCAAAACTGGTCTTCAGCTTTTCCGACTCAGCCACACTAAACTGGAATTTTGACTCAGCTTTCCAGGTCTCAGTTTCCTGAGTCGCCAACCGGGTCTTTGCATCATTCAATTGAGACTCCAGTTCAGCAGTGGCAGCCTGTATGAAGTATAGAGTTAGCAACAATTATATCAAGAAACCAAGAATACAAGTCCCAAGTTTTTTGCCAGCAATAACACTTGGCACTTGGGGGCTAATGCATATTGCTTGTATCTTCTTCATACTAAGCCGGGTGTGCTATAAACAGTCCCAACCGGCTCATGGGGGCTATGCAGTTAAGTTCCCCTTTCTTCCACAATGATAAATAGGACCGGTTCATTCATGTTGATTAAACCGGCTCTTGGGGACTACGGATGGAAAGTTAAAGCTGCATCAATATCCGGTTTATTTTTAAACCAGACAAGGAGGGATTCTATCGGATCACGGGTTCCGGCAAAACCCTCAAGGTTCGAACACTGGGGAG
The DNA here is from genome assembly GCF_018294505.1 of Triticum aestivum. NCBI lineage: Eukaryota > Viridiplantae > Streptophyta > Magnoliopsida > Poales > Poaceae > Triticum > Triticum aestivum. The sequence continues at coordinate 512,510,343 of NC_057802.1, read as the reverse complement.
CGCACGAAGATCTCCCCCTACCGATCCATGTCCTAGCTTTGCTAAGATCTCAAGGACTAACTCTACGAACTCGCAACACAAGGGACACAAGATTTATACTGGTTCGGGCCACCGTTGTGGTGTAATACCCTACTCCAGTGTGTGGTGGTGGATTGCCTCTTGGGCAAAGGATGAACAGTTACAAGGGGAAGAACAACCTCCTGAGGTTGAGGTGTTCATGTGCTCGGTGTGTGGCTAGGGATTGGCTAAAGATCAGATGCCTCCTACTGTGGTGGCTAGTCCTATTTATAGAGGCCCTGGTCCTCTCCCCAAATATTGAGCGGGAAGGGAGCCAACAATGGCCAATTTGAAAGCGGACAACTAGTGCAGCTTATCCTGACAAAAGCAGTCTTCGCCTGCAAAAGGCTCTGGTGGTGACGCCGCCTTGGGCTCCATGGTGACCTCCGTCTTGCCATCCTGCTGGTCTTGGTCTCGTTGCACCGATATGGAAACCTTTGCTTGATGCCTCAGTACTCCGCGACTGCGCTTGCCTCCCTTGCACCAAAGGGGAAACAAGGACACTGTGCGTGCTGGCGCCCGCCTAGCGCCCGCCTGGTCTCGATCGTCATGGCTCACGTCACGAGAACCTCGCGAGGTTTGCCTTGCCTTGAACTCTCCGCCCCTCGCGAGCCAACCTGGTGAGGCCGCTCCCGAAGAGGTCTTGCGTTGTCCGCCACGCGAGGCTTGGCCCCTCGCGAGGGTCTTGAGTGCTTATTGGTGAAGACGGGCCGTATGGGCCCGCTCGCAGAGCCACGCCGTGGGCCATAGTAGCCCCTGGGCCGAAGGCGCGCTCGGGCTTGGCTTCGAGGCGAAGCCAAGGGTCAAGTGCGGAGCGCCGCGGGCCCCAATAGCCTGCGGCCTTGGTCGACGCGTGGCGGTTGAGTGGACGTGGTCATCTCCGCGTCCCCACGCTGCCTCGGCAATTGCCCGACGTGACAAGTCCCTGCGACATGCAAGGAAAAACCATCATTACCTGTGATTGTGGGGGCGCCGGTTGGCCTTCTCTTGCTATAAATGAGGAGGGGGGCGGAGCCCCCATCGCCCATCTCTTCCCATTCCGCTTGCTTCTCCTCCTCCGCTCCACCGCCGACACCAATGAAGCCCATCCGAAGGTTTTCCGCTGTGGAGAAAGGAAAGACTCCCCTCGACGGGCCGGTGCTGCTCCCGCCGAAGAAGAGGCCGGTCCTCCGCCGCGACGTGGTGACGATGTAGGTGGTGACGAGGCCTTGGTGCGAGCGGCCTTCTCCTGGGTATCCGCTACCCCTGTATGCCCAAGCCGGGGGCTCAGGAGGGAGAGGCGACGAGCGTCAGCGCACGCGTCGTGGCCATGGTCGCCGTGCCGCGGTGGCGCGCTTTGCCGCCCCTGGAGTCCACGCCACGGACTCCTCGCGCGAGCTCGTGCTGTGCGCGGCGATGCCCCCGAGCACTTGGATCCGCTTCCCTTCCTTCTTCTCAGCTGAGATGCCGCCGAGGGGGCCTCTTGAGATTTGGCTGCAGCACGCCGACTGCGACACGCCGGCGACTGGAGCGGAAGTTGAGGCCGTCTCCTCGGGGAAGATCTTCATGTTGGGGAACGAAGTAATTTCAAAAAAATTCCTACGCACACACAGGATCATGGTGATGCATAGCAACGAGAGGGGAGAGTGTGTCCACGTACCCTCGTAGACCGAAAGCGGAAGCGTTAGCACAACGCGGTTGATGTAGTCGTACGTCTTCACGATCCGACTGATCCAAGTACCGAACGTACGGCACCTCCGAGTTCAGCACACGTTCAGCTCGATCACGTCCCGCGAACTCCGATCCAGCAGAGCTTCACGGGAGAGTCCCGTCAGCACGACGGCGTGATGATGGTGATGATGTTGCTACCGACGCAGGGCTTCGCCTAAGCACCACTACGATATGATCGAGGTGGAATATGGTGCAGGGGGGCACCGCACACGGCTAAGAGATCAAGATATCAATTGTTGTGTCTATGGGGTGCCCCCTGGCCACGTACATAAAGGAGTGGAGGAGGGGAGGGGCCGACCCTCTCTATGGCGTGCCCTAGGGGAGTCCTACTCCCACCGGGAGTAGGATTCCCCTTTTCCTAGTAGAACTAGGAGCCCTTCCAAGTAGTAGGAGTAGGAGAGAAGGAAAGGGAAAAGAGAAGAGAAGGAAGGAGGGGGCGCCGCCCCTCCCCCTAGTCCAATTCGGACTAAGCCTTGGGGGGCGCGTAGCCTCCTCTCTCTCTCTCTCTTTCCCCTAAAGCCCAATAAGGCCCATATACTCCCCGGCGAATTCCCGTAACTCTCCGGTACTCCGAAAAATACCCGAATCACTCGGAACCTTTCCGATGTCTGAATATAGTCGTCCAATATATCGATCTTTACGTCTCGACCATTTCGAAACTCCTCGTCATGTCCCCGATCTCATCCGGGGCTCCGAACTACCTTCACTACATCAAAACACATAAACTCATATTACCGATCGTCACCGAAAGTTAAGCGTGCGGACCCTACGGGTTCGAGAACTATGTAGACATGACCGAGACATATCTCCGGTCAATAACCAATAGCGGAACCTGGATGCTCATATTGGCTCCTACATATTCTACGAAGATCTTTATTGGTCAAACCGCATAACAACATATGTTGTTCCCTTTGTCATCGGTATGTTACTTGCCCGATATTCGATCGTCGGTATCTTAATACCTAGTTCAATCTTGTTACCGGCAGGTCTCTTTACTCGGTCCATAATACACCATCCCGTAACTAACTCATTAGTTACAATGCTTAAATGGCTTATAGTGATGTGTATTACCGAGTGGGCCCAGAGATACCTCTCCGATAACGGAGTGACAAATCCTAAACTCGAAATACGCCAACTCAACAAGTACCTTCGGAGACACCTGTAGAGCACCTTTAGAATCACCCAGTTATGTTGTGACGTTTGGTAGCACACAAAGTGTTCCTCCGGTAAACGGGAGTTGCATAATCTCATAGTCATAGGAACATGTATAAGTCATGAAGAAAGCAATAGCAACATACTAAACGATCAAGTGCTAAGCTAACGGAATGGGTCAAGTCAATCACATCATTCTCCTAATGATGAGATCCCGTTAATCAAATGACAACTCATGTCTATGGCTAGGAAACTCAACCATCTTTGATCAACGAGCTAGTCAAGTAGTGACACTATGTTTGTCTATGTATTCACAAATGTATCAAGTTTCCGGTTAATACAATTCTAGCATGAATAATAAACATTTATCATGAAATAAGGAAATAAATAATAACTTTATTATTGCCTCTAGGGCATATTTCTTCAGTCTCCCACTTGCACTAGAGTCAATAATCTAGTTCACATCGCCATGTGATTTAACACCAATAGTTCACATCACCATGTGAATAACACCCATAGTTCACATCGTCATGTGACCAACACCCAAAGGGTTTACTAGAGTCAATAATCTAGTTCACATCACTATGTGATTAACACCCAAAGAGTACTAAGGCGTGATCATGTTTTGCTTGTGAGAGAAGTTTAGTCAACGGGTCTGCCACATTCAGAGCCGTATGTATTTTGCAAATATTCTATGTCTACAATACTCTGCACGGAGCTACTCTAGCTAATTGCTCCCACTTTCAATATGTATCCAGATCGAGACTCAGAGTCATCCAGATCGGTGTCAAGCTTGCATCGACGTAACTTTTTACGACGAACTCTTTATCACCTCCATAATCGAGAAATATTTCCTTAGTCTTCTAAGGATAATTTTGACCAATGTCCAGTGATCTACTCCTAGATCACTATTGTACTCCCTTTACGAAAACAGTGTAGGGTATACAATAGATCTGGTATACAGCATGGCATACTTTATAGAACCTATGGCTGAGGCATAGGGAATGACTTTCATTCTCTTTCTATCTTCTGCCATGGTCGGGTTTTGAGTCTTACTCAATTTCACACCTTGTAATACAGGCAAGAACTCGTTCTTTGACTGTTCCATTTTGAACTACTTCAAAATCTTGTCAAGGTATGTAATCATTGAAAAAACTTATCAAGCGTTTTGATCTATCTCTATAGATCTTGATGCTCAATATGTAAGTAGCTTCACCGAGGTCTTTCTTTGAAAACTCCTTTCAAATACTCCTTTATGCTTTCCAGAAAATTCTACATGATTTCCGATCAACAATATGTCATTCACATATACTTATCAGAAATTCTGTAGTGCTCCCACTCACTTTCTTGTAAATACAGGCTTCACCGCAAGTCTGTATAAAACTATATGCTTTGATCAACTCATCAATGTGTATATTCCAACTCCGAGATGCTTGCACCAGTCCATAGATGGATTGTTGGAGCTTGCACATTTTGTTAGCACCTTTATGATCGACTAAATCTTCTGGTTGCATCATATACAACTCTTCTTTAAGAAATCCATTAAGGAGTGTAGTTTTGACATCCATTTGCCAGATTTCATAAAACGTGGCAATTTTCTAACATGATTCGGATTGACTTAAGCATCGCTATGAGTGAGAAAATCTCATCGTAGTCAACACCTTGAACTTTGTCAAAACCTTTTTCGACAAGTCTGGCTTTGTAGATAGTAACACTACTATCAGCGTCCGTCTTCCTCTTGAAGATCCATTTATTTTCTATAGCTTGCCGATCATCGGGCAAGTCAACCAAAGTCCACACTTTGTTCTCATACATGGATCCCATCTTAGATTTCATGGCCTCAAGCCATTTCGCGGAATCTGGGCTCATCATCGCTTCCTCATAGTTCGTAGGTTCGTCATGGTCAAGTAACATGACCTCCAGAACAGGATTATCGTACCACTCTGGTGCGGGTCTCACTCTGCTTGACCTACGAGGGTCGGTAGTAACTTGATCTGAAGTTACATGATCATCATCATTAGCTTCCTCACTAATTGGTGTAGGAGTCACAGGAACAGATTCCTGTGATGAACTACTTTCCAATTAGGGAGCAGGTACAGTTACCTCATCAAGTTCTACTTTCCTCCCACTCACTTCTTTCGAGAGAAACTTCTTCTCTAGAAAGGATCCATTCTTAGCAACGAATGTCTTGCCTTCGGATCTGTGATAGAAGGTGTACCCAACTGTCTCCTTTGGGTATCCTATGAAGACACATTTCTCCGATTTGGGTTTGAGCTTATCAGGATGAAACTTTTTCACATAAGCATCGCAACCACAAACTTTAAGAAACGACAACTTTGGTTTCTTGCCAAACCACGGTTCATAAGGCGTCGTCTCAACGGATTTAGATGGTGCCCTATTTAACGTGAATGCAGCTGTCTCTAATGCATAACCCCAAAACGATAGTGGTAAATCGGTAAGAGACATCATAGATTGTACTATATCCAATAAAGTATGGTTTTGACGTTCGGACACAACATTATGCTGTGGTGTTCCAGGTGGCATGAGTTTGTGAAACTATTCCACATTGTTTTAATTGAAGGCCAAACTCGTAACTCAAATATTTTCCTCCACGATCAGATCGTAGAAACTTTATTTTCTTGTTACGATGATTTTCCACTTCACTCTGAAATTATATGAACTTTTCAAATGTTTCAGACTTATGTTTCATCAAGTAGATATACCCATATCTGCTCAAATCATCTGGGAAGGTGAGAAAATAACGATACCCACCGCGAGCCTCAATATTCATCGGACCACATACATCAGTATGTATGATCTCCAATAAATATGTTGCTCGCTCCATTGTTCCGGAGAATGGCATTTTAGTCATCTTGCCCATAAGGCATGGTTCGCAAGTACCAAGTGATTCCAAAAGTCCATCAGCATGGATTTTCTTCATGCGCTTTACACCAATATGACCTAAACGGCAGTGCCACAAATAAGTTGCACTTATCATTTTTAACTTTGCATCTTTTGGCTTCAATATTATGAATATGTGTGTCACTACGATCGAGATCCAACAAACCATTTTCATTGGGTGTATGACCATAGAAGGTTTTATTCATGTAAACAGAACAACAATTATTCTCTAACTTAAATGAATAACCGTATTGCAATAAACATGATCAAATCATATTCATGCTCAACGCAAACACCAAATAACACTTATTTAGGTTCAACACTAATCCCGAAAGTATAGGGAGTGTGCGATGATGATCATATCAATCTTGGAACTACTTCCAACACACATCGTCACCTCTCCTTTTACTAGTCTCTGTTTATTCTGCAACTCCCGTTTTGAGTTACTAATCTTAGCAACTGAGCTAGTATCAAATACTGAGGGGTTGCTATAAACACTAGTAAAGAACACATCAATAACATGTATATCAAATACACCCGTGTTCACTTTGCCATCCTACTTATCCGCCAAATACTTGGGCTAGTTCCGCTTCCAGTGACCAATCCCTTTGAAGTAGAAGCACACAGTCTCAGGCTTAGGTCCAGACTTGGGTTTCTTCACTTGAGTAGCAACTTGCTTGCCGTTCTTCTTGAAGTTCCCCTTCTTCCCTTTGCCTTTTTCTTGAAACTAGTGGTCTTGTCGACCATCAACACTTGATGTTTTTCTTGATTTCTACCTTCGTCGATTTCAGCATCACGAAGAGCTTGGGAATCGTTTCCGTTATCCCTTGCATATTATAGTTTATCACAAAGTTCTAGTAACTTGGTGATAGTGACTAGAGAACTCTGTCAATCACTATTTTTTCAGGAAGATTAACTCCCACTTGATTCAAGCGATTGTAGTACTCAGACAATCCGAGCACATGCTCACTGGTTGAGCTGTACTCCTCCATCTTGTAGGCAAAGTACTTGTCAGAGGTCTCATACCTCTCGACTCGGGCATGAGTCTGAAATACCAATTTCAGCTCTTGGAACATCTCATATGCTCCGTGGCGTTCAAAACGTCTTTGAAGCCCCGATTCTTAGTAGTAAAGCATGGTGCACTAAACTATCAAGTAGTCACCATACCGAGCTTTGCAAAACGTTCATAACGTCTGCATATGCTCTTGCAATAGGTCCGTCACCTAGCGGTGCATCAAGGACATAATTCTTCTGTGCAGCAATCAGGATAATCCTCAGATCACGGATCCAATCCGCATCATTGCTACTAACATCTTTCAACTTAGTTTTTCTCTAGGAACATATCAAAATAAACGGGGAGCAACATCGCGAGCTATTGATCTACAACATAGATATGCTAATACTACCAGGACTAAGTTCATGATAAATTAAAGTTCAGTTAATCAAATTACTTAAGAACTCCCACTTAGATAGACATCCCTCTAATCATCTAAGTGATCACGTGATCCAAATCAACTAAACCATGTCCGATCATCACGTGAGATGGAGTAGTTTTCAATGGTGAACATCACTATGTTGATCATATCTTCTATATGATTCACGCTCGACCTTTCGGTCTCAGTGTTCCGAGGCCATATCTGCATATGCTAGGCTCGTCAAGTTTAACCCGAGTATTTGATTAACACCCGTTGTAGATGAATATAGAGCTTATCACACCCGATCATCACGTGGTGTCTCGGCACGATGAACTTTCGCAACGGTGCATACTCAGGGAGAACACTTTTATCTTGAAATTTAGTGAGAGATCATCTTATAATTCTACCGTCGAACAAACCAGAATAAGATGCATAAAGGATAAACATCACATGCAATCAATATAAGTGATATGATATGGCCATCATCATCTTGTGCTTGTGATCTCCATCTTCAAAGCACCGTCATGATCACCATCGTCACCGGCGCGACACCTTGATCTCCATCGTAGCATCGTTGTCGTCTCGCCAACTATTGCTTCTATAACTATCGCTACCGCTTAGTGATAAAGTAAAGCATTACATGGCGATTGCATTGCATATAATAAATCGACAACAATATGGCTCCTGCCAGTTGCCGATAACTCGGTTACAAAACATGATCATCTCATACAATAAAATATAGCATCATGTCTTGACCATATCACATCACAACATGCCCTGCAAAAACAAGTTAGACGTCCTCTACTTTGTTGTTGCAAGTTTTACATGGCTGCTATGGGCTGAGCAAGAACAGTTCTTACCTACGCATCAAAACCACAACGATAGTTCGTCAAGTTAGTGTTGTTTTAACCTTCTCAAGGACCGGGCGTAGCCACACTCGGTTCAACTAAAGTTGGAGAAACTGACACCCGCCAGCCACCTGTGTGCAAAGCACGTCGGTAGAACCAGTCTCGCGTAAGCGTACGCGTAATGTCGGTCCGGGCCGCTTCATCCAACAATACCGCTGAACCAAAGTATGACATGCCGGTAAGCAGTATGACTTCTATCGCCCACAACTCACTTGTGTTCTACTCGTGCATATAACATCTACGCATAAAACCTGGCTCGGATGACACTATTGGGGAACGTAGTAATTTCAAAAAAAAATCCTACGCACACACAGGATCATGGTGATGCATAGCAACGAGAGGGGAGAGTGTGTCCACGTACCCTCATAGACCGAAAGCGGAAGCGTTAGCACAACGCGGTTGATGTAGTCGTACGTCTTCACGATCCGACCGATCCAAGTACCGAACGTACGGCACATCCGAGTTCAGCACACGTTTAGCTCGATGACGTCCCGCGAACTCCGATCTAGCAGAGCTTCACGGGAGAGTTCCGTCAGCACGACGGCGTGATGACGGTGATGATGTTGCTACCGACGCAGGGCTTCGCCTAAGCACCGCTACGATATGGTCGAGGTGGAATATGGTGGAGGAGGGCACCGCACACGGCTAAGAGATCAAGAGATCAATTGTTGTGTCTATGGGGTGCCCCCTGGCCACGTATATAAAGGAGTGGAGGAGGGGAGGGGCCGACCCTCTCTATGGCGCGCCTAGGGGAGTCCTACTCCCACCGGGAGTAGGATTCCCCTTTTCCTAGTAGAACTAGGAGCCCTTCCAAGTAGTAGGAGTAGGAGAGAAGGAAAGGGAAAAGAGAAGAGAAGGAAGGAGGGGGCGCCACCCCTCCCCCTAGTCCAATTCGGACTAAGACTTGGGGGGGCACGCAGCCTCCTCTCTCTCTTTCCCCTAAAGCCCAATAAGGCCCATATACTCCCCGGCGAATTCCCGCAACTCTCCAGTACTCCGAAAAATACCTGAATCACTCGGAACCTTTCCGATGTCCGAATATAGTCGTCCAATATATCGATCTTTACATCTCGACCATTTTGAGACTCCTCGTCATGTCCCCTATCTCATCCAAGACTCCGAACTACCTTCGGTACATCAAAACACATAAACTCATATTACCGATCGTCACCGAACGTTAACCGTGCGGACCCTACGGGTTCGAGAACTATGTAGAGATGACCGGGACACGTCTCCGGTCAATAACCAATAGCGGAACCTGGATGCTCATATTGGCTCCTACATATTCTACGAAGATCTTTATCGGTCAAAACGCATAACAACATACGTTGTTCCCTTTGTCGTCGGTATGTTACTTGCCCGAGATTCGATCGTCGGTATCTTAATACCTAGTTCAATCTCGTTACCGGCAAGTCTCTTTACTCGTTCCGTAATACACCATTCCGTAATTAACTCATCAGTTATAATGCTTGCAAGGCTTATAGTGATGTGTATTACCGAGTGGGCCCAGAGATACCTCTCCGACAATCGGAGTGACAAATCCTAATCTCGAAATACGCCAACTCAACAAGTACCTTCGGAGACACCTGTAGAGCACCTTTATAATCACCCAGTTACGTTGTGATGTTTGGTAGCACACAAAGTGTTCCTCCGGTAAACGGGAGTTGCATAATCTCATAGTCATAGGAACATGTATAAGTCATGAATAAAGCAATAGCAACATACTAAACGATCAAGTGCTAAGCTAACGGAATGGGTCAAGTCAATCACATCATTCTCCTAATGATGAGATCCTGTTAATCAAATGACAACTCATTTCTATGGCTAGGAAACTCAACCATCTTTGATCAACGAGCTAGTCAAGTAGAGGCATACTAGTGACACTATGTTTGTCTATGTATTCACACAAGTATCAAGTTTCCGGTTAATACAGCTCTGGCATGAATAATAAACTTTTATCATGAAATAAGGAAATAAATAATAACTTTATTATTGCCTCTAGGGCATATTTCCTTCACTTCATGACCCGAGGCTGGGGTGAGGTCGCCCGAGTGTGTCGCGCGGAGGGCGCCCTAGCGATCCACTTCGTGTACGACGACGTTTCCATGTTGTTCTTCAAGGTCTTTGACACAGAAGGCCGCCGTCTGGAGTGTTGTCCCAGGTGGAGTCATCAGGCTGGTGCTGCAGCTGGGGCAGGGCCTGCTGCCCGCGTCGCCAGCGGCTCCTCTGGAAGCCGCATCGACACCCAGGAGTGTAGCGATTCTCCCGAGCTTTACAAGACCCCGGAGACGAGCGACGACAGCTACGTGCCCCCAAGCTCCCGCCGAGCCTGGAGCAGGGCTGCAGCGTCTGGCCGCCACCGCCCCTGATCTGGATGAGGTTGGCACTGGCCTCTGGGGTGCGTGTAGATAGGATTCCCTAAGCTCTTTCCTTTTGTTCCCTGCGAGGAATCAAGAAGTGCCCCGTGGGGGTGTGTAAAGGTTTTGTAATTTGTCTTGTCAATATTGCCCTTATTATGAACTTGCACGAGTGCGAGTCCTGCTTCAGCTCGGTCTCCCCTTTCCGACCCCGCGACGACTTGGTGCTCTACGCTGACAGGTCCCGGTACCCAGGCAGGCTGCAGCCGTCGCTGGTATGCCAGGTCGCGTGCCGTGGTCAAGGCCAGGAGGTGAGCAGCCTGAGGTCTAGTAAGGGCCCCTGAGGCGCGATGCTCAGGAGGTCCCCTTTAGCGCTCAAGCAACCGTTGAGAGGTAGGAAAGGGCGGTGACGTTGCCGCAACAGGGCTGCGGCTAGAGTGATTCCTAGTCCTTGGCGGTTTAGCCAACCCAAGCGCGAGACTTATTTTGACGGTCCGTAGTCGGTCCCTCATGATTCACCAGATTCAGGCATAGGTGTCCGTTGCATAGCCAGGCCAGGCCCATATGAGCCTCTCCCTCTTCTCCACATTCTCCTTGGTGCTCTACGTCCTCAGGTCTCGGCCCTCGAGCGAGCTCAGCCGCTGCTGGTATGCCAGGTCGCGTGCCGTGGTCAAGGCCAAGGGGTGAGGTCTGGAGAGCCGGTAAGAGCTCCTGAGTCGCGATGCTCAGGAGCCCCCCTTTTAACGTGCAAGCGGATTGCACGGGAGGAGAGGGAGCTCGCGGTGCCGCCTGCCGTCATCCTCCGGAGATTCCTGCAAGCCAGCACAAGGAGAGACACGGTTTGCCATTATGGTCGCCGGGAGGCCACTGATTGCTTTGCCAGAGGATGGGGGCACTGAGGGCCCGGTGAGGTGGCGTGCGTGGCCAGAGCTCGGCCGCTCAGATTTGTCGACGTTGCAGGGACGGACCCGAGCACAAGCGTCGTGCCAGCGTGAGCAACTCCCGGGGTAGGTGCCAATCAAGCAGGTGATAGTCATAGGTAGATTAAGCATGGAAAGCATACTGGCTTAAGTAAATGCAGGGAAGATACATGCCACTGGGCCAGGCCCGAGTGGCTTGGGGATGATGCAGCCCGAGGGGCGCCCCCAGCAAGGTAAGCTAAAGGCATGAAAAGGGATACATGCCACAGGGACGGCCCCACGTGGCCTGGGAAGGATGCAGCCCGGGGGGAGCTCCCAGCTAAATAAACTTGGAAGATGTCACCTGGTTCTATTGATGATGGGATGTTGGTGCAGCTGAAGGTACGCGGTGAAGCGATCGCTCCTCACGAGTCACCGGGGCCCTGAGCCTCGGGAGGCTCTGGGGGTCCAGGCGGTTCCTTGAGAACTGTCCCCATCTCCGTCAGGACGACGTGGTGCCTGGCCTCCTGAGTCGCCAGGGCGCGCCGCAAGTTGCGCTGATAGGCGGACGCCATGCTCGGCAGGCCAAAAGGCATGCGAACGTAGCTGTGCGGTGCACCCTCGCAGCGTTCCACGCGTGAAGGCCAGAAGAGCTCCTGAGATGCGGCCCTGTTGAGCCCTGGGACGTCGATGCAGACGCGCAGCCCGGCATCCTCGCCTGGATGGGGAGCTGCGGCTGGTGAGCGGCGGTCACCACGCATGGCCCGTGCGTCTTGCAACTCCTGGGTGGTCTTGGTGATGAACTCCTGAGCGGTGGGCGCTCCTCGCCCTGTGTTCTCCTGAGGGAAACGTGCCATGAGGCATGCCTCCAAGTGGTGCCCGAGCGCCTCCCTCGTGATGTTGGCGAGGTCTGAGGCCCTCTAGAAGAGAGCCCCCGAGCCCTGCCCGAGAAGGGCGCTGGGCGCGCTTTCCTATGCGATGGAGGGAGGCGCCCTAGGTGGCGCTGATCCTGACGAGGTTCCACTCGCGACGCCACCCTCCTGAGGTCCTGCGCGGAGCAGCTGCTTCTTCTTCTTGGGGGTGGCCTCAGGAGGGCACTCGCCCTTGCTGTCGGGGTCGTCGATTGCTGCAGCTTGGAAGGCACGCTCGAGGGAGCACACCGCGTCTCTTTCTTCGCACAGGACTATGATGATTCCGCCATTTCCTGGCATCTTGAGGACATTGTAGCCGTGATGGGTCACCGCCATGAACTTGGCCAGGGCTGGATACCCGAGGATGGCATTGTATGGCAGACGGATGTGTGCGACGTCGAAGTCTATGAGCTCGGTGCGGTAGTTGTTGCGTTCGCCGAAAGTGACGGGAAGGCAGACCTGCCCGATCAGGGTAGTGGAGCCGTCGGTCACTCTTGAGAAAGGCTTGGTGGGCTGAAGCTCGTCATACGGTACTTGGAGGTTGTCGAACGTGTCGACGGACAGGACGTTGAGCCCCGCGCCGCCATCGATGAGGGTCTTGGTGACTTGCACGTTGCTGATGACTGGTGAAGAAAGCATCGGGAGGGCGCCAGCGGTAGCCGCGCACTTGAGCTGATCTGCCGAGTTGAACGTGATGGCGCACTTGGACCATCTAAGCGAGCGTGTGGCCTCGAGCTTCGGGAGGACTGCATTCACTTCCCGAGCAAACTGTTTGAAGATACGCTGCGAGGCCGGGGCCTGAGCTCCGCCCAGGATGCAGGCGATAACACGCGGCTCCTGGAAGCCCCCAGCCCCCTCGTCTTGATGGTGGTTGTCATTCCTTCTTGGTGGTGGCAGTAGTGGAGGAAGACCGGCGTTGCCCTGAGGACGATCTTCACGAGGCTGATCCCTCCAGGCGCCCTCGCGAGGCTGATCCGACCAGCGGTCCTCACGAGGCCGGTCGCGCCACTCCTGGCGCGGGCCACGGTCATCTCAGCGTCCGTCACCACCTCCTCCTCCTCGGCCGTAGCCCCGGTTGTTGCGCTCGGGGCGTCAACCGAAGCGTCCTTCTCGAATGGCTCTGAGCTCTTGATAGTCGATGGTGTTGTGGCTATGCAGGTTATGGAAGGCGTAGAACAGTCGGCTGCTCTTGGATGACTCGGGCTGGTCCCTGCCGCGCTTGGTGTCTGGCTCTGCCGCGAGCACGGCTGCTCCCTTGCGCTTCACGTCCTTGGCCTTGGCCTTCTTCTCCTCCGGGTCCGCAGCCGGGAGCTCGAGGAGGGAGAGGCGCCCCTCCTCAGCTCTTGCGCACTTGGTCGCCAGATTGAACAGCTCCAGAGACGTGCACAGCTCCTCGTGGATGGCGAGCTCCTCCTTCATCTTGACGTCGCGGACGCCATCAGAGAACGCGGAGATGATGGCCTCGTCCGTCACCTTGGGAATCTTGAGGCGAACGTTGTTGAAGCGTTGGATGTACTTCTAGAGGGTCTCTACTGGTTGTTGCTTGACGCGGCGCAGGTCACCCGCGGCGAGTGGGCGGTCGTGAGTGCCCTGGAAGTTGGCAACGAAACGGTCGCGCATCTCGTTCCAGGAGGAGATCGAGCCTGGAGGCAGGCTCAGGAGCCAGGAGCGGGCACCATCCTTGAGAGCCATGGGGAACCAGTTCACCATGACTTTCTCGTCGCCGTTGGCCGCCTCGATGCTTAGCTCGTAGAGCTGCAGGAACTCCGCGGGGTCGGGGGTGCCGTCGTAGCGAGGAGGCAGATCCGGCTTGAACTTGCCCGGCCAGGCGATGCTACGCAGCTCGGGGGTGAAGGCGTGGCAGCCGAACATGGTCACCGGGGCCCGTCTTGGAGGTGGGGCTTGGTCTTGGCGCCCGCGCGCCGCCACGGCAAGCGGCGCGGGGCCCTACCGCAGCAAGCAATCCTGGCGTGGTCTTGCGGGGAGTGGTGGAGTGTTTTCTTTCGGTCGAGGGACTTCTTGACATCTTCTTTCTTCACGCGTGGGCGCTGGACGCGGTGGGTCGCGCCGCGGTGGGCCTTGGCGCCAGGGCGCCATCTTGGTGCAGAGGTGGTGGAGGTGCTCCGTGAGCTACGTCGCCCATAGCTGGCGGTTGACGAGGTAGCGAGAGGGACGGTATAGGGGAGCCCCCTACGGCGCTGACGAGCTCGGCGATGCGGTCCAGCCAGTCCTCGTAGAGGTCGTCGACTAGGCGGTAGTGTAGGAGCTCGTGCGCCATGAGGAGTGCGGCCTGCGCGTCCGTGGGAGTGCCGCGAGCGTGAGACGACGAACCAGCGGGAGTCAGCAACGGATTGGCGGTGCGGCCGTCCTACCGCACCGAGGGGTGGAACGAGGATGCTTGCTGCTAGTTCCCCGCCGGGCCGGTGGTGGAGTTGGCGGCAGGCGACAGAGAACAACGGGGTGGCCCGCCGACGGGAGCCGTCTGAGCAACGCGGGTGGCGAGGGCAGCCCGGCGCTCGGCGCGAGCGCGGCATGCGTCCGCCATGGAGACGATGAAGCTATGGGACGCGGAGCGACGTAAGGGAAGCTTCGGCGCACCCCTACCTAGCGCGCCAAATGTTGGATCACAGGTTCCGGCAAAAACCCTCAAGGTTCGAATACTGGGGTGCGCACGAAGATCTCCCCCTACCGATCCACGTCCTAGCTTTGCTAAGATCTCAAGGACTAACTCTATGAACTCGCAACACAAGGGACACAAGATTTATACTGGTTCGGAACATCGTTGTGGTGTAATACCCTACTCCAGAGTGTGGTGGTGGATTGCCTCTTGGGCTAAGGATGAACGGTTACAAGGGGAAGAACAGCCTCCTGAGGTTGAGGTGTTCTTGTGCTCGGTGTGTCGCTAGGGATTGGCTAAAGATCAGATGCCTCCTACTGTGGTGGCTAGTCCTATTTATAGAGGCCCTGGTCCTCTCCCCAAATATTGAGCGGGAAGGGAGCCAACAACGGCCAATTTGAAAGGGCACAGCTAGTACAGCTTATCCTGGCAAAAGCAGTCTTCGCCTGCAAAAGGCTCTGGTGGTGACGCCGCCTTGGGCTCCATGGTGACCTCCGTCTTGCCGTCCTACTGGTCTTGGTCTCGTTGCACCGATATGGAAACCTTTGCTTGACGCCTCCGTACTCCGCGCCTACGCTTGCCTCCCTTGCACCAAAGGGGAAACAAGGACACTGTGCGCGCTGGCGCCCGCCTGGAGCCCGCCTGGTCTCGATCGTCATGGCTCACGTCACGAGAACCTCGCGAGGTTTGCCTTTCCTTGAACTCTCTGCCCCTTGCGAGCCAACCTGGTGAGGCCGTTCCCGAAGAGGTCTTGCGTCGTCTGCCTCGCGAGGCTTGGCCCCTCGCGAGGATCTTAAGTGCTTGTTGGTGAAGATGGGCCATACAGGCCCGCTCGCAGAGCCACACCGTGGGCCGCAGGCAGGCAAGTCTGGGGACCCCTATTCCCAGAACGCCAACAGATTCTAAGACATAAGTTTATGGATTCTGTTAAAGTCTACATCCTATTCAATATTATCATACCCAGTAGACTTGGGGGCTGTCAGGATATATATAAATTATTCAAAGCTGAAAAACATACCTCATACTTTTGGTGAATTTGTTTCACCATATCAACTTCAAGATCGCGGCTGGAGTGTACTTGGCTGAGATAACCAGAGTGGATCTCACTGCTGCTCAGTTGTGCATAATGGGAGATGTCAAACTTCATCTTTCGCCTTTCAATAACCTCTTGCTTAGCAGTATGTTTAGCCAAAGCTATTGGATTTCCCGGCTCTACAAAGCCGGTGCCAGTAATCAACACATCATCGTCATGAGTTTCCGACGGCTTAAGTGAGCTTGAGGGTGCAGGATTGGAAGGATTAATAGCAGTGTTATCAACACTGAGATCCGGAATCTCAGGCGGAGTGACAGTAACAGGTTTCCAGCTATTTGTCAGAAGCTTCAGGAACAGAGACTTGTGGCTCCGGCTCAGCAGTTTTCGGTGCTTCAGTTGGTTTGATCACCTTCGCCTTCTAGTTGGGTTTTGCTTGTCCATTAAGCGGATTATGACAAGTTATTGTAAATATAAGGGTATGAAGAATTACGGAGTAAAATCAACTGCTATTACCCAGGGGTAGTTTTGAAAGCCGGCAACTCAGTTTGCGATGAGTCGGGAGAGGAAGAACGGGCAAGTTCCTGATTAAAGGTTATCAACAGAGTTAGAAGGTATGAAGATAAGATCCACCAAATAGACAAAAATAGTAATTAAAAAGGAACCTCGTTTCGACATTTTCGAGGGGCAGGAGTGTTCGATAAGCCGGAGGATAACTCGTCACCTCCACTGGTCCGGGTCTGGCAGCGATTCTCGTGTTGCTGTTGCTTCAAAAGAAAGTGAGTTTCTAAGTAAGCCAAGGGGTGTGAAAACCTTACTTTCCGGGTAAGTAGTCGAAGTTTCTGTCTTGGAAAAGGGTCTGAGCCGAAGGAAATAATAGTTACCTCGTCTTCAGCTGCTTGGCTAGCTCCCGTGTCAGCCTGGTAATAGCCCGTGTCAATAAGATGATTGAAAAATAAGCCAAGAGAGTCAAGAGCTACCTCCGACTCAGAGGTGTCATCCTGTTTGAGCAGGTCACAGGTGCTCGGTTTCTTCTTCTTCTTGGCGGTTTTCCTAGCGGCTTTTTTTGGCAGCCCTGGCCTTAGCAGCCTCATGATCATACTCCACTTTCCAAAAGTCAGACTTAGCCTGCAAAGGTTATTAAGGGTCGAGTTAATAACGTATTCAAATGATGAGGAGAAGATAAGTAAGTTCAGAGACTTACATCTGGTGGCGGGTTAAGCTTGCAGAAAGGGGCCATACCCACTTTTACACAATCTTCTGGGTCTTCATTCAAAAGAGATTTCACCATTTCATTTATTGCTTCATCAGTTAATGGTGCCGAGCTGTGACGCAATGAATCTTTTTCACCACCAATGTAAGTATACATTAAGCCGATGCGGCGGCTTAATGGAATGATCCGCCAAGAAATCCAACGCCTGACTAAATCAACGCGAGTTAGCCCATTTCCTAGCAGAGCTTTGACCTTCACAATAGTAGGTGCAATCTTCTTCCGTTTAGCAACAGTAAGTTTTTCAGGAAGGTTATGTTTTGGGTCCAGTCGCTCAACACGATAACCCGGCAGTGGATTCTCGTCAGCCGGGCAAGTATCTTTGCAATAAAACCATGTCTGGTTCCAATATTTTGGATGACTCGGCAAGCAGGCATAAGGAAAGATGGCGTCTCTTATGCGTTGAATTGAAATTCCACCGAGCTCCAAGCTAGGACCATTTGTGAACTCAGTCTGGCGGTTTAAGTAAAAATACTCTCTAAAGGGATCGACACTGGGCTCCTCTTGAAGGTATACTTCACAGAAGACTTGAAAGCTGCAGATATTTGACACGGAATTGGGTCTGATGTCTTGAGGGTGGAACTGAAAAAAGTGCAGAAGTCTCGGAAGAATTTAGAGCCGGGTGGTGAGAAGCCCCGGTTCATGTGGTCAGTAAAAATGATGACTTCGCCGTCTTTTGGCTGAGGTTTTACTTCGCCCGGGTCAGGAGCACGGTAATGCATCACACTCTTGGCGGGTAGATACCCGACTTTGAAAAAGTCTTTAAAAGTGCCCTCGGTGATGATGGAGGGGACCCAGTTGCATGTGCAGACTGTTTTGGGCGGCATTGTGAAAGAAAGCCTAAAGGAAAGAAAAATTGCCGGTGCAAGTCAATTGGTGAAATCACAGGTTAAGTCTGACAATATACATTCTGAATGGCGGCTTAAGTGAGGACTAATGGTATATGCATAATGGTAAGCTGGATGTTAAGCTGCCATGAAAGGTACAGGTATTCAGAATCTGACAGAGTAAAATTCTACTAAGTGTTGAACAAACAGGTTTCACAGATTAAGGTTATAGATTTGGGTCTGCAACTGTTCAAAAAAAGGGAATAAATTCAACACCTACGGAGGCGGCAGCAGAAAAGCGGAGGTGCCCCAGAGGAGATCTGTCGCGATGAGGATATATTCTAGTATCAAAAACTGGTGCTAAAACTACTGCCGCACAAGATTTATGTGGTCTTTGGATATAATCCATGGATCTAAAGAAGAATAAGGAAGGGCGGCGACGAACACCGACAAACACTGATGAACACTGAAACCCTAAATGATAGATCTATGGCGAAGAAAAGGAGGGCTTACTGATGCTGATGGGACAGCGAAGAGGCGCCGTGATTTTCTGGTCCGTTCAGGGTGATGCAGCAGCCAGAGTTGAGGTCGGAGATGGAGGTCGACGGCGGCGGAGCTCGTATGGGTTGGTGCGCCAGAGGAAGAAGAAGAAGGTGAGAAGGAAAAGGGGGACAATGAGAGGAGAGCCCAAGGTCTTATTTATAAGGCTGGAAGGACAAACGACATGCGCGAGAATCGATGAGGCAAAAAATGGATAAGCCACGGCGCGGGTGCCTCGATTTTCGGAAAACTAGTAAAGAAAGAGATTTATTAAGATTTGGGTTCTGTGAAGCATTAATGGCAGGTGACGTCACAGCGGGTTACCGTAAAATCCGGTGATGACGTCATGGCGGGTTACAATATTTCACAGTAAGATGAGGAAGGATTCTTCTAAGTATTGAAGATTGACATGAAAAAGTTCAAATCAACCCGGGGCCTAATGTTGGGGATATGACTATCAGGTATGACCCGCCCAGGAGGGACCGGGTCATCCCTATGGCGATTCATCTCAATGAAGCCCAAGAGTATAATAACAATGGCGGTTCATAGATAGGCTTAGTAGAGGGCCCAAACTCGAAGGCGGCTTAAGGCCCACGGATATAAACCGCCATGTACATGTAGACTTGTATTGTAAGGCATGTAAGATAAGTCACCGAGCCGGACACGTTGTATGAGCCGGGCGGGACTCTGTAGGCCGCATGGCGTCAACCCGTGTATATAAGGGGACGACCCAGCAGCGGCTTAGGACAAGAGACAACAGATCAAGAGCCAGGCTAAGCGTATTCGCTCCCTGGTCATCGAAACCCTAGCAATACCACCTCAAAATGGATTAGGCCTTTACCTTCACCGCAAGGGGCCGAACCAGTATAAACTCCTCGTGTCCATTGTCCTGTTTAACCCCTTTAAGCTAGTCTCGTTGTGATGGCTCCACGACTAAGTCCTTGCACTAGGACATCTGTCGTGACAATCCCACGACAAACATCTCTTGCAACATGCAAGCTACAATGTGTTCAAGCTCCGTCTACAATCCTCATATGTTTCAATCTCCTGTATGTGCCACAAGAAAGCATGCCTTGACTTAATTCTGATAGACTCTTTAGATCGGTAGTCTAGGTGTTGACGGTAGTGGTGAGAGGAGGAGACGGTGGCCTACCTTCTGCCTGGCTCGACGAGCTCGAGCCGGAGGCCATGGTGATGTGCTCTGTGTGTCTATGGATGAGTGGTGGCGACGTCGATGGAGCTTCCCGCCGGGTCGCCCCAAACTCTAGACCGGTAGGGATGTTGGTGGGGGGCTGCTGCGCTCGGTTGAACCTCGTATCGAGTGCTGCCGGCTCCCCCACCCCTTTATATGGCGCGGCGACAGGGGCCCACCAACCATAGTTTGGTTGGGCGCCCCCGATCAGGGCGCGAGGCAAGGGCCCGTTAGAGGCATTGGTCTCGAACGGGAGGAGATCAACCTAACATTCTCCCTCTTGATCTCAACTTTCCTTTTAATTTTATACTTTATACTTTACTAGTTTCATCACCGATTAGTACATAGAGCATGTTTCATCGTCACAGCTCAATTGCCGATAGAATCAGACAGCTACAACACACCTCTCTATCTTGAAACGAATTATGTTCCTTTTGGGCCTCTCATGATCCAGGAATCATAGGATTTCCCTTAAACCCATGCGGCTAAGTGTTCCTTGAACACATTGGGTGGTAAGCCTTTCGTGAGTGGATCCGCAAGCATATCCTTTGTCCTTATATGCTCGAGACTTATAGTGTGATCCTGGATTTTATCTTTCACAACATAATACCTTATCTCTATTGTTTTGGCAGCATTACCTTATCTTGCCTGGTTGTCATAGTACATCTTTAGTGGTTTGTGAATACAATCTACCACTTTCAAGTCGGCTATAAATTTCTTTAACCATATCGCCTGCCCCGTGGCCTCATAACATGCTATAAATTCTGCATACATTGTGGACGATGCAACTATTGACTGTTTGGAGCTTCTCCACGAAATAGCCCCTCCAGCGAGAGTGAACACATATCCAAATGTGGATTTTCTATCATCTCTGTCTCCCACAAAATCTGCGTCTGAATACCCTCTTATCTCTAGGGAATCAGATCTTCCGTATGCTAGCATGAGGTCCTTCGTGCCTTGCGCACAACGCAATGCTTTCTTTACCATCTTCCAGTGCTCTATGCCTGGATTGTCTTGATTGAAGGAAATATGCCCTAGAGGCAATAATAAAGTTATTATTTATTTCCTTATTTCATGATAAATTTTATTATTCATGCTAGAATTGTATTAACCGGACACTTAGTACATGTGTGAATACATAGACAAACAGAGTGTCCCTAGTATGCCTCTACTTGACTAGCTCGTTAATCAAAGATGGTTAAGTTTCCTAGCCATAGACATGTGTTGTTATTTGATGAACGGGATCACATCATTAGAGAATGATGTGATGGACAAGACCCATTCGTTAGCTTAGCATTATGATCATTTCAGTTTCAGTGCTACTGCTTTCTTCATGACTTATACATGTTCCTCTGACTATGAGATTATGCAACTCTCGAATACCGGAGGAACACTTTGTGTGCTATCAAACGTCACAATGTAACTGGGTGATTATAAAGATGCTCTACAGGTGTCTCTGAAGGTGTTTGTTGAGTTGGCATATATCGAGATTAGGATTTGTCACTCCGTGTATCGGAGAGGTATCTCTGGGCCCTCTCGGTAATGCACATCACTATAAGCCTTGCAAGCAATGTGACTAATGAGTTAGTTGCGGAATGATGCATTATGGAACGAGTAAAGAGACTTGCCGGTAACGCGATTGAACTAGGTATTGACATACCGACGATCGAATCTCGGGCAAGTAACATACCGATGACAAAGGGAACAATGTATGTTGTTATGCGGTTTGACCGATAAAGATCTTCGTAGAATATGTAGGAACCAATATGAGCATCCAGGTTCCGCTATTGGTTATTGACTGGAGATGAGTCTCGGTCATGTCTACATAGTTCTCGAACCCATAGGGTCCGCACACTTAACGTTTTGTAATGATTGGTATTATGAGTTTATGTGTTTTGATGTACTGAAGGTTGTTCGGAGTCCTGGATGTGACCACGGACATGACGAGGAGTCTCGAAATGGTCGATACATAAAGATTGATATATTGGACTACTATGTTTTGACTTTGGAATGGTTCCGTGTGAGTTCGGGCAATTACCGGAGTACTGGGGGGTTACCGGAACCCCGTAGGGAGTCTAATGGGCCATATGGGCCTTAGTGGAGAGAGAGGGGCGGCCAGGGCAGGCTGCGCACCCCCTACCCCTTGGGTCCGAAGTGGACTAGGGAAGGGGGGCGGCGCCCCCCTTTCCTTCTCCCTCTCTCCTCCTTCCTTCCTCTCCTACTCCAACTAGGGAAGGGGGGAATCCTGCTCCCGGTGGGAGTAGGACTCCCCTTGGGGCGCGCCATGAGAGGGCCGGCCCTCCCCCTCCTCCACTCCTTTATATACAGGGGGGCACCCCATAGACACACAAGTTGACAGTTGTCGGTGTCAAAACCGGCGGATCTCGGGTAGGGGGTCCCGAACTGTGCGTCTAAGGTCGATGGTAACAGGAGACAGGAGACACGATGTTTACCCAGGTTCGGGCCCTCTCTATGGAGGTAATACCCTACTTCCAGCTTGATTGATCTTGATGAATATGAGTATTACAAGCACTACAAAAAAAAGACACATCTGTGACATTTTGGGCCGAACGAAAAAAAATTGTCATACATATGACACTTCTAGGACGATAATTGTGACAAAACCCGGTATCATCATAGATGTGGTGGGCTCCTACTTCTATGACAAAAAATCATGACAGAAAAATGGGCTTTTTGTCCTGGGCGGGCCGGAGACGCAGCTGCATGACATTCTTTGGGCCGTCCATGACGGAAAAAACCATGGTAGAAGCGAGGGCGAGGAAAATTTCGGGGAGTTCCCGGTTACGGTGGGAGGACGGGGGCCGAGCGATGTGCGTTTCTCTCGTACACGTACGCGCGTGTGTGCAAGGTGTTGGCTCTAACTGAACCCGAGCGAGGCGTTGGGCTCTAACTGAACCCGAGCGATTGCACTGCAGGCTACGCGTTACTAAACCCGAGCGATCGATCGATGGCTATTAACTGAACCCGATCGAGCGATTCCTTCGCTACTGCTGCTAACTGAAGCCGATCGATGCTGCCTCTGGGATGAACAGTGAGTGTTGCGAGGGGGTTTGGATGAACAGTGAGCGGTGGCGTTGCCTCTGGATGAACAGGACCCGTGGTGTGGTGGAGGGCTGGATGAATAGTAGACGGTGGAGGGGTGCCCGTGGAGGGGTGGTTGAACAGGACCCCATGGTGTGGAGGGCTGGATGAATAGTAGACAGTGGAGGGGTGCCCGTGGAGGGGTGGTTGAACAGTAGCCGGTGGAGTAGCGCGCGGTGGAGGCTGGATGAACAGGAGCCCGTGGAGGCTGGAGGAGGTCGACGGTAGCCCGTGGAGGCTGGAGGAGGTCGACGGTGGAGATGAACAGTATCTCGTGGAGTCCCGTTTTGCGGTACGCCACACCCCTCTGGATGAACAGGACCCCCGTTTCGACCGTAGGAGGTCCGTTTCGTCCGTTTTGCGGTACGCCACACCCCTCCCGATCAATAGGACCCCCGTTTCGACCGTAGGAGGTCCGTTTCGTCCGTTTTGCGGTACGCCACACCCCTCCCAATCAACAGGACCCCCGTTTCGACCGTAGGAGGTCCGTTTCCTCCGTTTTGCGGTACGCCACACCCCTCCCGATCAACAGGACCCTGTTCCGAACATAGGAGGTCCGTTTCCTACGTTGTGCGGTACGCCAGGCCTCGTTTCCATCGCATGTTCCATCCAAGCCCTCCCGATGAACACGACCACGCATTCCGTTCCGACCCAGCCGGTTGGCTCCCACACGTTCCGTTGCCTCCCGATGAACACGACGCATTCCGTTGCCTTCCCATGAACACGACGCATTCCGTTGCCTCCCCATGAACACGACGACGACGTTGTTTCTCCGTTTCGACCCAGCCATCTACACGAGCCCTGGCCGTACGTATGCGCGAGTAGGCGTTCGAGACCCCGCCCGTATGTACACATACGTGGCCGTATTTTATTTCTTGCACCCTGGCCGCTGTACGTACGTGTACATGCTACGTGCGCGCCTCTACTACTACACGTACGCGCCTCTACTACGACACGTGCGCGCCTCTACATCCACCAGTATATATGTACGTACACGTTCGCGACCAGAATGACAATGCTACGTACGCTTCGACCAGGTGGGTCCCGACTGTCAAGCACTTCCTTGCCTGCGAAGATGTAGCTGGAGGGTCCCAGCAGTCAGGGGGCGAATCATTTTTTTTGCCCGGACTCACTTCCTTGCGTGCGAAGATGTAGCTGGTGGGTCCCAGCAGTCAGGGGGAAACGTTTTTTTCACGAAATACAGTGGCCCGTCCGGTGGGTCCCAGCTGTCAGGTGGAGGAATCATTATTTTCTGCGTAATAAGGAGGCACTTCCTTGTTGCGGCCGTGGACCCAGCTGTCAGCCTCTCCACGTACAGTCCACGTCCGATGGAAGTCGTTCCTTGACCACGTTGACCACGCCGCGCCGAGAGCACTAGGGCGGTGGACGACGGCGAGGCCTAGGAAGGGGACGACAGGGAGCCAGGGAAGACGCGGCAGTGGAAGCCCGCGCGAAGAGGAT
Organism: Triticum aestivum; assembly: GCF_018294505.1. Lineage (NCBI taxonomy): Eukaryota > Viridiplantae > Streptophyta > Magnoliopsida > Poales > Poaceae > Triticum > Triticum aestivum. The sequence goes on along the minus strand of NC_057802.1, from coordinate 512,485,994 downwards.
TACGAGGGTTCACTGGTTCGGCTGCGGTGTGAGGCTGTCGTCGCCGCAGGGCCTGGCCAGCGGTGGGAATAGTAGGGGGCGATGAGGCCTCCGCGGCAGCACAGCCGGCCACGGGAGGCAGGAGCATGCGGCACGACCGGCGCTGCTTTGGGCGGCTGGAGCAAGAAGACCAGAGGTTGAAGAAGCACTACGGCCGTTGGATGGACATCGTACGGTCACTGGAGCTAGAATCGTTCATATTGACTAAAGTTGACAAAGGCCCCCGTCCCAGTCAACTTAGTAGGCCCACAAGTCAGCCTCCCACCATGGTGGGTCCCAGCTAGCAGGGGGAGTATTAATTTTTTTGTGCGTAATAAGGAGGCACTTCCTTGCGTGCGAAGATATAGCTGGTGGGTCCGAGCTGTCAGCGGCGGTAACGTTTTTTTCGCGAAATACAGAGGCCCTTTCGGTGGGTCCCTGATGTCAGGTGGAGGAATCATTATTTTGCGCGTAATAAGGAGGCATTTCCTTGCGTGCGGTCGTGGACCCAGCTGTCGGCCTCTCCACGTACAGTCCACTTCAGATGCATGTCGGTCGTTGACCACGTTGACCAGGCCGCGCCGAGAGCACCAGGGCGGTGGACGACGGCGAGGCCTACGAAGGGAACGACATGGAGGCAGGGAAGACTCGGCAGTTGTTTCCCATGCAGAGGGGAGTACGACTGTATGAGGGTTTACTGGTTCGTCTGCCGTCGCCGGAGAATAACAGCAGGTGTGGGTGAGTAGAGGGATGGCTAGGCCAGCGATGGGAGTACGGTGGGGCGGTGAGGCCTGCGCGGCAGCAGAGCCGGCCGCAGGGAGGAGGGAGCAGGCAGTCCCGCCGGCGCTTGTTTGAGCGGCTGGAGCAGAAAGAGCAGAGATTGAAGAAGCACGACGGCCGTTGGATGGCCATCCAACAGTCACTGCTTGTGCGTCAACCTTTTTTTAGGAAAGCCTCAAATCTGTGGAAAACAGCATACAACCCATCTGCCATTATTTCTAATAATTTACAGCTCATTTGCTAATTATTAAGGATTTTTTTCGAGCCCATATTCTTTTTGTTAGCATTACAGCCCATATTGTGGCCACGGTTAAAAAATTATACGAAATTTTGCATATTTCGGTGCGGTCCAAACTGTTTTTAATCCCAAAATTTCGACTCACATTCAAACTGATTTTAAAAATAAATGTATATCAATATAAAATCCAACAAATTCTCCACGCATAAAAATTAATGTAATTTAAAATCTCGAAATGAAAAAAAAGATATTTGAAACTAATTGCCGGTTTGATGTGTTTTAAAAATGTACAGCCCATTTCTCATTACTGATGGGTCATTTTCTCGGCCAGCCGAATGAAAGCTCTCCTCGTCTTGAAAGATTTGCATCCCAACAGGCCTAACAAAGCGACTTACTTGGCAAATCACAAAAAAACTGGGCTGTGGCCATGGACCCAGCTGTCAACCTCTCCACGTACAGTACTCTTCCGATGGAAGTCGTTCCTTGACCACGTTGACCACGCCGCTTGGAGAGCACCACGGCGGTGGACGACGGCGAGGCCTAGGAAGGGGACGACGCGGAGCCAGGGAAGACGCGGCAGTGGAAGCCCGCGCGGAGAGGAGTACGAGGGTTCACTGGTTCGGCTGCGGTGTGAGGCTGCCGTCGCCGCAGGGCCTGGCCAGCGGTGGGAATAGTAGGGGCGGTGAGGCCTCCGCGGCAGCACAGCCGACCACGGGAGGCAGGAGCATGCGGCACGACCGGCGCTGCTTTGGGCGGCTGGAGCAAGAAGACCAGAGGTTGAAGAAGCACTACGGCCGTTGGATGGACATCGTACGGTCACTGGAGCTAGAATCGTTCATATTGACTAAAGACAAAGGCCCCCGTCCCAGTCAACTTAGTAGGCCCACAAGTGAGCCTCCCACCATGGTGGGTCCCAGCTAGCAGGGGGGTACTCTTTTCTTTTATGCGTAATAAGGAGGCACTTCCTTGCGTGCAAAGATATAGCTGGTGGGTCCGAGCTGTCGGCGGCGGTAACGTTTTTTCACGAAATACAGAGGCCCTTTCGGTGGGTCCCTGATGTCAGGTGGAGGAATCATTATTTTACGCGTAATCAGGAGGCATTTCCTTGCGTGCGGCCGTGGACCCAGCTGTCGGCCTCTCCACGTACAGTCCACTTCAGATGCATGTCGGTCGTTGACCACGTTGACCAGGCCGTGCCGAGAGCACCAGGGCGGTGGACGACGACGAGGCCTAGGAAGGGAACGACACGGAGGCAGGGAAGACTCGGCAGTTGTTTCCCACGCGGAGGGGAGTACGACTGTACGAGGGTTTACTGGTTCGTCTGCCGTCGCCGGAGAATAACAGCGGGTGTGGGTGAGTAGAGGGATGGCTAGGCCAGCGATGGGAGTACGGTGGGGCAGTGAGGCCTGCGCGGCAGCTGAGCCGGCCGCAGGGAGGAGGGAGCAGGCCTAGACGGGGCAGCCCAAAACCACGTCCAACACTTGCCAAAACTTCTTCCCTCGTTTTCTCTGTGTTTCGCACACTCGACATTGTGTGGGCATTTTGACTGTGCATCATATGAAGATGTGCTATGCATGAATGTTGATCAGCATGATGTTAACTGGCTGGTAGTTCCATTTTCGACCATGAATAAAACTTCCAACATGATGTTAACCCTGTTTGAAAGGGCCGTGTTAATATAAATGCTCTGCCTCTGAAAGTTGCAGTTTCTTATCTGAAACTGAACTTGCAGTTTCTTATCTGAAACTGAAACTTGTAGTTTCTTCTCTGAGAATCACATTGTCTGCACTTTTATACTCCTATGAAACTACATTTTTTTAAGTGCTAAAAATAGATCTCTAGAATTCATAAAATACTTCATATGCTCAATACTGCAAATCTGAAATTCAAAAGGCATTCATATCTGAAAGTACTCTCAAAATACACAACACAAAACACAATTCACAACCTGCAAATACTGACAACCCTAAGCTCCTCCTGACAATTCACAACCTGCCCGACTATTGGGCTGGGGGGGGCAGCCCCCTCCTATTCCTCGGCGGCAGACAGCCGCCCCGTGAGATGATGTGAATGGCGAGGGAGACGATGGCGGGGAAGCGTCGTCGGGCCAACTGCTTTTCTCCTCTTGCAGTTGGGTTCGGTCGACGAAGACTCCACCGGCTTGCTCTGGCAGGACACCCTCACAAACGGCACCCTATAGATGCTCGATCCTTCAATCTGTGGTGGATGCTCCATCTGGGATCGATACTCCCACCACCGCTCCCTCACGATTGGATTCCGTGAATCTGTTTGCTCCATGGCTCAGAGGAGCAGGTCTATGTACTCCGGCGTGACTCCCTCCGGGAGTATCGCCGCCTTTTCGCTGTGTTGCAGATATTTGGCCATGGATGTCGCCGTCGCCGCTAGTTGGTCCTTGTTGTCAAACCAGGACTGTATCTCCAACATCCTAGCTAGCTTCACAGGGTCGCCGTCTGCGATCCTCATGTATCGGTTGTACTCCTCCATCGATCTACTTCTCTACAGCACCTTCACTCGCCGGCGGTGGTTTTTGAATGGAAGAGGAGAGGAGCAGCGCTGGTTTTGGATTAGAACGGGAGAGGAGCGACGCTGGTTTTGGACTGGAACAGGAGAGGAGGGGTGGTGGTTTTGAAATGGAAGAGGAGAGGAGCGGCGGTGCATTTAGATTGGAAAAGGAGAGGAGCGGCGGTGGTTTAAGAGAAGAGCGGGAGAGCGGCGCTGGTCTTGGAAGTATTTTTTTGTTGTTTTGCGTATTTTGGGTCAAAGTTTGACCATGTACTGTATTTGACAAGCAAAATGTGAATGCATGTCACCAAAAATTGTATCGTTTGGTTAGCATCTGAATGTACTTTCAAATTATATTATTTTTGCAACGTATAACATATATTTTATGTGCGAAAATCATGGTCAATTATGACCCAGAATAAAAGGGAGGCTAGTTAATGTGGGGTCGCTTTCTTAATTGAAGGGTAAATTGATTTTGATTTTGATCCAGTCACAGCGCGCCGGCCCTCTCGTCCAATCCTAAATCGCTGCCGCACGCTCCTCTCCCTCTTCTCCATTGCAAAACCACCTCCTCTCCTCTCCATCATCTCCATTCCAAAATCACTGTCTCGCCTCTCCCTCTTCTGATCTTCTCCATTGCAAAACCACCTCCTCTCCTCTCCATCATCTCCATTCCAAAACCACCGTCTCGCCTCTCCCTCTTCTGATCTTCTCCATTGCAAAACCACCTCCTCTCCTCTCCATCATCTCCATTCCAAAACCACCGTCTCGCCTCTCCCTCTTCTCTATTGCAAGACCACCGTCTCTCCTCCCATCTTCCAAAGCTAGCACCGGACCACTCAGAAGGACATCTATGGAGAGGATGCAGCAGCGAATCAGGCAGATCGCCGGCGGCGACCAGGCAAAGTTAGCCAGGTTGAAGGAGATCCTTAGTTGGTTTGACAATGAGTGGGAGATTTCGAGGACGGTGCGGGCCATGTGGCAATGTATGCGAAAGAGCGAGACGGCGGCGATGAGGGCGGCGATGTACATGTACTCCTCGGCGGCAGTCACGCCGCTGTCCTCTGAGTTCATTGAGTATCTCCTCTGGGCGATGGAGCAGACAGATTCGCCCGAGGCGACAGTCAGGCGGAGGTGGTGGGCGTACAGGTCGAAGGTCGAGCACCCAGAGGATAACGAATCGATCGAGTATGGTGTGCCGTTCGTGAGGGTGCAGAGCCAGCCAGAGCCACAGGAGTAGTCGTTCCCCACCGCAAGAGGAGGTCCGATGGCGCGACGTCGCTTCCCCGCCGTTCTCCACGGTTCCCTCGACGCTCGCCTCGTTTCAACGGCGGCGGTAGGGTTTAAGGTAAGCTTCGCATGAACCTAATCTTCCACCTGCTCATGCTTACAATCAGTGTGACAGCTAATGAAAATCATGCTTACAATCAGTCTCCGAGTACTACGCCAATCACCCTAAAATAGCTCTGGACCTTCGGGTCAAAGTTGTGACACAGTGTACAAATAAAGAAAAATAGATTGGTGCTTCTTTCAAAAAAGAGTACTCCCTAGGAAACTGCCAATATAAGCTACTAGTATTTGGTTAGATGATTTGCTGCCGAGAAAGATCCGTCCATAGAGAGCGCCACACATCCCACTGGTGGTGGTGGATGCCAATGCGTGCATGCAGCATGGTTGGTGTCGGTAATTTTTACTTGGCACACCTCGCACTCTGCATATATGCCGGTTCCATACGTACATTTGTGCAGTTCCACCAAAATGCAGCTGAATAACCCTGTTTGCACAGATAATGAAAAAGCGTGATTACATTATAGTGGCACTAGTTGATGAAACACACAAAATAAATAGAAGAAAATATTGCGATAGTATCATAGTATGCCATGCTGCGAGGGCGAGATGGGCCCTGCGACGCCTCATACGGTACGCCTCATACTGGACATCGTCCCAAGTCTCCGAGATACACCTTCTGCCAGTGATGAACATCAGTGTACAACGGTAGTACAAGGAGGCGCCTTGAGACATTCAAATCTCTATTTTTGTACATATCAACTAAAATTAACCACCCCAGTTTGCAGAAACGCTTAAACATTAACAATGGGACTAGTTGATGAAACATACATTAACAAAGAGAAGCACTTTCTTTATCTACATTGGAAATGAAATGATAGAGATGACACTCGCTCTATTTTAACTGTATTATTACTTCATTTTATCAGTGACACTAGGGTCGAGCAGGTGGCAAACGAGGTGTACCGTGCGTCGCAAGGATGGAGGCCGGGGGGTGCTTAGACTGGGATGCTGAAGCTGGCTCTTTCAGTCACCAACATGGATGATTCAATTCATGGGAACTTTTGGTGCAGTTCACCTAAAAGAAGCAATGTCCCGTGAGCTAGAAGCTTCTTCTTCAATTTTTTTAAGAAAAGGGCTCCAGCCCCGGTTCCATTTCCATCAGAAAACGAAACCCACAGAGCTTCTTCTTCATTAGTTGCAATAAAATTGAGCAACATCAAGGTTGGTTGTGAAGCTCCTGGAATGCTCAACTATAATTTGGATATCATTTGTGCAGTTCAACTAAGATCGAGCGTGAAATGTATATCTCTGTTTGCACAAAAAAGGTGGAAAGGAGGGTGACTAACAAGTGATGAAACATGCATCAAATGAAAAGAAGCATGTTCCTTATCTGAATGGCAATCCTACAAGGACAATAGCAATTTCTAAAGCACTGGCATTGCTAGATATTAGTGTGGGCATTAGGATTAACTATGACAACCATTAAATACGACATTACTTTGGGCACGATGAGTAGGCGGACCAGGATAGTTGCATTTCTAACGAAAAGAACCAACTTATCTTAATGGGAAATTTTAGCAGGACATGTGAAGAAGTGCCATTGATTCATATTACTGGAGGCATTACATTGAAAACAACATTGGTTTAACGTGTCCTTACTTTTAACAGTGCGACTGCTACATTTTACCAGTGGCATTACATAAGAGTGGATCGGGGCAACAAACATCAGAACAGGATATCTGGGTTGGTCCCATTTTTGTTCGGTATAGCCACCTTATACTGTGTGAGGCTAGCAAATCTAGTGCTGGACTTACTTTGTTGACTTGTCCCCCAGTCCCCACTTTCTTTCCTTTTTCAACCAATAGATCAGGTTTACATTGAGTTTGTACTGCGTTTCCCTTTATTTCCCTATTAGACCTAGAGACCAGTTGGATAGCCAGTCTCTGCTACTTTTCGCCCCCATTATTCCCTCTTTCGACCAAGTCCTAGATTCAGGTAACAAATCCTCCCCCACCCCCCACCCCCTTTCTTCCTTGTTTGAACCAAGTAGTACTAGATTCGAGTGCATGAACTAGTTTTACCTCTTAAACATAAAAAATTAGGTGGTTTTCGAACAGCCGATCGATCCTATCTATGAGGGGGCCTGAGAAATAGTAAAAAATACAAATGCAGCGACGTCAGGAGCTCGGGAAGTAGAGCAAGGCCGGTTTCGAAGGAAGTTATACCTGATGGTCGCCGGGATGTCGCTAGGTGGGCGGCGGGAGGCCGGATTTGCCCACACTACGGCAGCGAGGAAGAAGGGGTCGGAGGCCCTCCCTCGCCAGCGGTGCTTGGGAGAGAACGGCAAGGCAGGCTGATCGGGACGCGCCCAGCAGTGGGTAAAAGCCGTCGCCGAGGACAACCGCGTGAACGTTGCAACTTCTCACCTTCCCCGGCGCAGAGGATCCGGCTGGATCTGTGACCAGCGGTGAGCAGAGAGAGAGTGTGGCCACCGCTGTCGTGTTTAGATCTGGAGAGGCCGAGATAGTGTGAAGAGAGCAACACTAGCAAGCAAGCGCAGAGGCTCCTGCCTATATAGTGGAGTAGTACTAGTTTTCTTTTGTCTACCGGAGCCGGCTTGATCTCGTCAATGACTGTCGAGAAGTCTTCATGCACGTGGCCCGGAGGCGCAGTTGTCATCATTTTGATCTGAAGCGCCGGATTATAACATATAACACGAAAAAATGCCACATGACAAGAAATCATAACCTCACTGCCCAAAGGAGACAACATGAATCCCAGCGGACAAACTAGACAAGGAACAAAGCTCAAATTAAAGATAAACTCACAGAAAAGGGGTCCATCGATAGATGTCCTAATTAACATAGCCGGCTTGACCTAGATGGCAGCCGAGTAGTCACTGTTCGTGCATGTGCCCCCAATGACTAGCCCAACTCAGTTGTCGCTGTTTAACCCTCGCAGTGATCCGAAGCACATGACACCTAATTTTGCGAGATGACAAGAAACCTTTTTTTAGATTTCTCACCACAACTACAGCCATGTACAACACAGCCTGCACGATATGTAGACGATAGCCAATCCAGGCATGTCTGCTGGAGTCTGGTCACATGCATGGACGAACTGATCTTCCGTGTCTTGCAGGGATCGTCTAGGCACCAACGTAGTACAACACTTCTCTAGTACTATCGCTCGTCTCCCTCTTCTATTAAGTCACCCGACTTGCGGGGCCGGGGAGTGTGCCTATGGTCAGTTCTCAATTGCCGTCCCACATGTGTGTGCAAACGCAATATGACACGCGTTCCATTCGGAGAACAGCGTGCCAGACCGACCGACCGTCTGGGGTGCGACACGAACGCGACGGGCGTGCTGTATACTCTGTACATGTGTACCGCCGTTTTCTAGATGCTTTGCTGCATGGCGCGGGCGCAATCCATGGATACAAAATTAGTATACTGTATACTATTTAAAAAAGTCGAGGGCGGGGCTTTTCCTGCGCGGTAGGCGGGGCAGTTCCGCCTAGTCGGTTTGACAGAGACGCGAGAAGACGAGGGAGTAGGCTGCTGCAAACATAGGGCTGTGTGATTTGACAGCGAGTTACTGCTGGACAGGTGGGGCCCCGTGATTTGACTTGCCATTATCATTTTAACTGCGGCGCTACGACTGGCATGAGTCTCCCGATTCCTGACCACCTCCATACAGGTGCCTCTCCCAATGCTCCACCATGTAGTAGAGGCTGGCTCTTGCATGAGAGCCCACTTCTCCACTTTTTCCTTGCCTCCCTTTCCTCAATATTTGCAAAAATGCCATGTAAAGCGCACTATTGTACTTACTTTTACTTGCTCCTACAGGTGCTTAAGCTTGCCACATAGGCATAAAGTCTGATATGGCAAGTTAATCAAGAAGAGAGAGACTAGTTTGGTGACCCAAGGAAGAAATGGTGCTAAGCGCGTGTACCTAGGTGAAAAGACAATTTTGAGTCTATAGCTAATTAAATGAAGCAAACTTAGCAACACCACACTCCTTGGCAAATGCAATAAATACTAGTACTCCCTGTGTCCCATAATATAAGAACGTTTTTGGCACTACACTAGTGTCAAAAACGTTCTTATATTATGGGACGGAGGGAGTACGAAGAAAGAGATAGAGAGGAGTAAAAAAATTACACTTATAGCCAACCTTATAGCCAACCTTGTTGTAGTATGAGTGACTAAGTGATGACTATGTATGACATGCCAACATCAGATAGCCTAACGCACCGTGTTAAATCTCCAAGGGTGCGACCGCGCGAGCGACGCGACGGTCGTGGTAGGCGCGACCATGATACGGGCTGCTGGCAGCCCTTGGATCTGAGATCAAACGGTCGCATGCTAAGTTGCTGAAAATTTGCAGAATAACCCTCCAGGATAGGATATTCACCGATAGGTCTAGAATCACGCCATGCAACCGTTCGATCTCAGATCCAAGGGCTCTCGGAAGCCCGTATCATGGGAGAATGGAAAGCCACTACCCTGCCGTTCCCACGCTGGCAGTTCGATCCTACTCGTCCCCCGCACATCCTTCAATACTACGGCGGTTCACTCCTAGTCGTCCCGTCCATTCACATTACGGCAGTTCCACTAATCCTAACCCTCCTCCCAAATCCATGGCATCCCAAATCTCCACGATCGGCGGTGAGTACAAGGTTAGAACCATCACCGGCGATGAGGTCGACGTCATCTACACCCGTTCTTCCGCGACGGTGAAAGGATGCCTTTCTTGCTTCAGACGCATGTTCGAAGACTCAGATGATGAGTGGGTCGCTGGGCTAGATGTTGAGTACACCACAGTCCTGGGACGAGAGAAGGATCTAAAGGACGAAGAGAGGAAGAAGCCCGCCGTGATCCAGGTTTGCGTGCATGACTTATGCTTGGTCTACCACATATGCCATGCCGACGTTGAGTGCCAGGATTTTAAGGACTTCCTCGAGAGCAACCTAGTCAAATTCGTTACTGTAGACTTTGGTAACGACAAAGAAGTCCTGCGTCGGATAGGCCTCGTTGTAGGCAACACCTTCGACCTCCAGAAGAATTGGCTGGTGTCCTCTCGTCAGCCTTCAATGCTGACACTGGCAGGAGCCATGGTTCATCCTTCGTACGGTAAACTGGAGAAACCTCCATACACGTTTCATCGTCATGCATGGCAGCGGAATGTACTAGATATAGACCATATCCACTACGCTGCAATGGATGGCTACCTTTGCTTCAATATCTACAAGGGTTGGATGAAGAGCAACAGCCAAGTGTGCGGTTCAAGCAAAGAAGTATCGGCCAAGAGGAAGAGGGACAAGGACGAAGTCGAGGACGTGGACGAGGACTCCGAGTAAGGTGGCAGTGTCGTTGCTCATGGTGGTTCTAATGCAGTGTCTACCGGAATAGTTGCAAAGTTTAATTTCAGGTGTGCTTAATTTAATTTGAGGGGTGTGTTGTGCTGAGCCCCCAGCAGAACTATGTTATGTTTCTTCTCGTTACTTTAACTCTTTAGTACGTACATACTAGTATTTCATACATTTCATCTTTTAGTTGGTATAGTACTGCCACTCATTTCTTCACATTATATACGTACAATATATATGGCCAACATCATATAGCCAGCTGTTTAGTTGTCAAAGAATTTCAGGGTGCTTAGTTTTGTCAATGAATTCCAGGATACTTAGAGGGTGCTTGGATCCAAGGGACTTATTTTTGTCTGACTAAAAATAGTCTCTTTAAGAGGCTAAAGTTCCAAGCACCCCTGACTAAAGAGGGGCTAAAACTAGTCTTGAGACTAAAAAATTTTAGTCAGGGGTACCCCTACTAAAATGTGGATTAGTCCTCTCTCTACTCATTTAACTCCTCTCCTTTAACACAGGCGAGTTCTGGATTGGAGGGTTTGGAGGATAATAAATGCTCATTAACTTGATTTTAGCCTTTTTAGTATTTGGATCCAAGCATGGGTGAGGCTAGCATGTTTTAGTCCCACTACTTTTAGTCATGGGACTAAAACGTATCCAAGCACCCTCTTAGTTTTATTTGAGGGGTGGGTTGTGCTGGACACCATTATTGTGACTAGCCTTTTTAATAGTACTATATGCATAATTTGGCGACGAGCGCTCTCTATATGTACCACCTTTTTTTAATTTCAAGTTTTGCTCCATGGCGCAATCCATCGATACTACTGCTGTACAAAAGTATACATTTTTTAAAAGGCTAGAGGGCGGGGCAGTCTAGCTTGGTCGGTTTCACGAGAGGCGAGGGCCTTTGTGATTTGATGCCTCATTACTGCTGGAAGGCGGGGTCTTGTGATTTGACTGCTCGTATAAATGCGCCGACGACCTGATCGAGGAGGAGCAAAGAACCGTGCGGTACACTCAATTTTTCCACTAGAGTAGTACTGCGACGGAGGAGCACGAAACACGGCAGCCCAGTGCCATATGGCGATAAAAATGATCTAATTTGCTAGTCATCTCATTGTTAGCATTGTTCTATTCATTCCCTCAAAAAACATTGTTCTATTCATGCCTCGCAGAGAACGTGACACGTGCGGCGAAACACCCGAAGCAAACGATGAAACACAGGAGCAAAAGAAGAAGGAAGATTATCACCCCAAATGATCTAATTCGCCGCGGAGTCGTAACTGCTTCTTCATCGCCTCCATGACCTCCATCTCCTTGCGCGTCTCCTCCGCCATCTTCTTCATTCTGTCCATGACGCGGGATTTCTCGACGCGAGCCTTCATCATCTGTTCCACGGCCGCATTACGTACCTTGACAGCAGCCGGGTGCTCGATGCGGAGCTTCGCCAACTCCTCCTTCTGTTCCATGACGAGGGCCTACAACATCTTCATCGAGGAACTACTATTCTCATGCAGCTTCTTCCAGCCGGCGTTCTTCTCCTTCAACAGGTCGATCTCGTGGCAGAGCTTCGCCTTGTCCTCCTGAAGTCGCAGGATTTCGCCGGTCGCCTTCTTCTCTGAGGCAATGCTCTTCTTCAGCAGCATCACCAAGCCGGCGGTCAACTCCCTCTGCTGATTGAGCTCAGTGGGCATGTCGTCGAGGCTCTCCTTCAGCAACTCCATCAAGCCTTGGATGAACTCCTTCTGCTTATTGAGCTGATCGGGCATGCCGTCGAGGGATAACGACTCCAGCTCCGCCGGCTCGGCATGTTCGCCTTCGCGGCTAGGGCGCTCCTGGGAGCCATCGCCTGCCCGTGAGAGATCTTTCGAGGTCTCTGCGTGGCGGTGAGCCCTCTCTTTTTTTTCTGCAGCCTTGGTTGCCGCTCCCTTGTTACGAGTAGTTCTCGACCTAGAGCTCTGCTCACCGGCCATGGCAACGACGGACGAAGAAGAAGCACTTATGAGGAGGAAAGGTAGAGTAATTTTCGGTTAGGTAGTTCCCCTTTTTATAACCTAAGTACTAGCACTAGTACTAATACCTGCATAGTGGGAACACGTTCAGGTTTGGTACGTACTAGTAGGTGTAAGCAGGCTTTCGAATGTGATGGGAACAAGGTAAAGATTAATTGATGGTTTTGGTTTCGAGGCCCGAAACGGCTCCCGATGAGTTTAGCGGAACATAAATTTCAAGTACTACACTGCTCAAATGCGTAAATATTATGTTACTGTCAAAAATTGGCACAAAATACGAAGGAGACCAATGGAAGTACTACTAGCAACCCACGATTTAACTACTCGCATGCGCGCAGTGGAGTAATAATGTCTTTCTTCCGCCCTCACGTCCACTCAATTTGCATGCGCTGTATTAATTGACCATCAATGAAGTGAACGACTTTACACGCGTCAAATTATCACATGGGGTGGATCTTGGTACAAAATTGCGTCCGCCCGTGTACCCGCGTGTGCGTGCGAGGGAATGAGTGCGTGCGTGGCGTGCGTGCACATCTTCGCTTCGTGCATGTACTGCCAGTATGGCTCAGGGAGGATGAGTACATTCTTCTGGAACCGGCAGCACGTCACTGTGATCAATCCACGCAAGGAGGTCGCGACAACGCCTCCACATGTGCCACGTGGCTTCATGAACTGTAAGAGAGACACTGTGTAGCGTGCCATTGGTATTCTAATTTACGTGTTTTGCACATACTCGAAGTACTAGTAAGGTACACGTGCATTGCACGCATCAGATTTTGCAACCAAATTATGAATAAATACCACACTATAGCATGTAAGCTCTGAGTCATATATGCCAGATGTAGCCCTTCGTTTAATTCTTATAGTTCATCTCATTCAAAATCAATTAGTTTTTATAAAAAAGCTAAGAACGCGGGAATAGGAAAAACATGGGATTATAGTGGAATGTCGTCTTGAATCCTACAGGATTGTACGAGTGTTTGATTGTGCATAGAAAAAATGCAGAATTCTTTCAAAGAGGTTTGAGTGGATGGGATGTTTCCTATGAAATCTAGTGCGAATGAATCATATGGAAAAATTCCTATGGTTTACAATCCTACGAATCAAACAACCAAGATAGGAAAAATTCCTAATGATTAGAATCCTCCAAAATTCCTTTGAGAATCCTTTGAATCAAAGAAGCCCTTAATCTATTTTATGATTCATGGAATTGTGCGTTGTAAAGCATAAAGTAAAAACAAATAAAGGCAATTCAACTAGAAAAAAAGTTTGGGCAGTTATGATACGGAAGATTCTAGAACAAAAGAGAATCACTGTTGTTTTGAGGTTTGTGCATTATGCTTAAGTTCAACCATGGAGTCTGCTAGATTGTACATGTGGCAAAATCCGGTGGGGGGCTAGAAGATGGTGCGAGGGGCCGAGTGGAGGGAGACTATGAAGGAATGCACAAGTGCGAGATCGATATTTAGAAAGAGGGGGCGAACACGTGCGCTGTTGCGCGCAGTGGCGGAGCCATGAAAAATAAATGAGCTAGGGGGCCAAGCATTGCTAATCCTTTACGAGGAGGGTCAATTCATGAACTTAAACCATTTTTAGCAGCAATTGTCTAATGATCACATTCATATTAGCCTCGATATATAGTGATGTTAGGGGGGAGGGGGCAGGGCCCTTACTGCCCCCTGTCTTCGCCATTGTGCACGCGTCTGAGAGATGAAGCGGAAGGCATGGATGATGAGAGGGGGACGTTGGATATATAATTAATGTGGGTGTATTAGCTATATATGTTAATCCTATATAGAGAGGTATAGATTGATCGATGTGGACGTGGGAAAGAGGGTGAGACCTCACTGGATATATCGATTGATCGGTTTGTGTGGAAAACTATGAAAGACCTAGCTATATACACACATACATAGAGGAACATCGATCGTTGCGCATGCACGCGTGAGAGATAAAGAATGCCCGATATGATGGAGAGGGGGATGTGTGTGGGTGTGTGCCTTCATGGGAGACCGACCTGAAGAAAAAGATTGTATGCGTGCGATGGATAATGCCGACTGGTAGTGTGTGTGCATGCATGCACGAGAGAAAGTTAGTGGTACAATTATAAAGAGAAGACTACTGTGTGGGTGTAAAAGAATAGGTGAGGTCATAATCAATGTAAAGTTGAATTCAAATATTTGAATAAGAGATCCTGATGTTTGAAACCCATGCATGCATGAATATAACGGAGATCTGCGCGGTGTGGTTTGGAAACGAGCATGTTGTAATGTATACACATTGAACAAGGTCAGACTGATTTGAATTTGAGATACCGATGGCAGACATCATTTGGCCACGTCGCATCCGTGCATGGACACACTATTCTAATTGGAGATGATGGGCGGCTTTCGCATCACATATCTATATCTATACCCCTATATATATTATATTTTATATTTTTTTATATTGTGTGCGGGTAACTTTAACTTTGAAAGATGGTCGTTGGATGAGGCGAATCCGATGGTCCAAAGATGGCAAATTTGAGCACTACTGGCCGTTGGATATCATCTAGATTCCACCAGATTTCGCCACATGTATAATCTAGAAGACTCCATGGTTGAACTTAAGCATAATGCACAAACATCAAAACACAAGCACTTCTTATTTGTTCTAGAATCTTCCGTATCAGAATTGCCCAAATGTTTTTCTACATGATTTGCCATTATTTGTTTTTACTTTATGTCTTACGACGCACAATTCCATGAATCTTAAAATAGATTAGCTTTCTTATAAAAACTAGATGATTTTGAATGAAATGAACTATAAGAATTAAACGAACATCTACATCATGCATATATGACTCAAAGCTTGCATGCTATAATGTGGTATTTATTCATAATTTGGTTGCCAAATCTCATGCGTGCAATGCACGTGTACCTTACTCTAGTCTAAATGGTGTTTGTGTGTGTGTTGTGCGTGTTGAGGTGCAAATTGTCTTTTTTTGGGTACACGTTAAGCTTGTTCTTCCGAAATTTCAAGCCGCGCCTTGTTATGCCGAAAATTCAAGCTAGCGTCTCTGTCTATCGTGCTGCGAAACTCCCGCCTCTTCAACCCGCGCCTTGTTAGCCCGAAATATTTAAGATATATCTTTGTCTCGTTGTGCTCCGACAACTCCCTCCATCTCAACCCGCGCCTTGCTATTCCGAAATTACAACGCGCGCGAAAACTCCCACCTCCTGTGAAATCCCGACACGCGAAATGCCCGTGGTACCCCTGAACCGAAAGAACCGCCTCAAATCGGTGGGGGTACTTTCGTAACTTACCCCACATTTCGGACAAGCGCGTCTCTAAGCCATGGTTCCCCACTGCCATCCCATCCGCCCACCCATTCGTACACCGAGGCCGCGAAAACCCGCGACGAAACCCCACACCCTGCTCCGTCCGCCACCCAGCCGGAGCCTCTTCCCCGACGACGTCGTCCACAGCAACACCTCGACGTCCCTCATCCACCGTACCGGATGAGGATCCGTCGTCGATCTCATCGTCCCGCCGGTTCAGCCACCCCGTCCTCCACCTCCAAGGAGCTGCCCCGACGTTCCCCTCGTCTTTCGCGCCACCTCCATTCCCACACCGCCGTCTTCACCTGCACCACCGGAAGAGCATCATCATCACCGTTTCCTCGGATGAAGCTGCGGCCTAATCGGCGCCACCAAAGAGGTTGTACACTAATCGCCGCATTTTCTTCTTGATTCGATCTCACGGTGCTGCCGGCGCTCGGTCCCGAGCCGACACGGCGCGGCTCCATCCACGGCGGCGTCGCCGGCCACTTCCTCCACGGCGTCGCTCCCTCGGCGGCGACGTCCACATCAGTAGGAGCTGCTGCTGCTTTAGCTCTCGCTCGCGCTGCTGCTCTGCTCTTGCTCTCGGTCCCCTGCCTGGTCTGCTCTTGCTATTGCTCTTGCTCGCGCTGCTGCTCTCGCTCTTGCTCTTGCTTGCGATGCTGCTCCGATTTAGCTACACTTCAGTCGACTGAATCGACTTTTGGGTCAGTCGATTTTCAGGGGGTGGGGGGGCTCGCCGGGGTGAAGGAAGAACCAGCCGCAGCGGGGAGGGGGGCTCGCCGGAGAGGTACCCCACTATCTATCTTAGGGTTCAGGATGGGGGCGGTGGTCGCCGGCGGTGGCGGGGCGTTGGCGGGGCGGTGGCGTGGGGATCGCCGGAGAAAAAGCTCGGCACGGGGGGGCCTAGAGGGATGGCCGGGGCGGCGGCGGACCGGCGGTGGGGAGTGTTTTCGGGGCGGGCGGGGCGGCGCACCGCCGGCCGCGGGCGGCGGGGGGCTGCTGTTTGGCCGGTGGTGGCTGGCGGCTCAGGGGGGTGGAGGTTGAAGATGAACCGCAGGCCCTTGATTTCGTATCCAACGGCTGCAAAATCGACTGACCAGAGATGAAAAAGTCAGTCGACCGACGTGTAGCCTCACCTTGCTAGTGCGTTCAGTTTCGACAGCAAAATTCAGTTTCGACAGCAAAATTCAGTTTCGACAGTTAAGTTCAGTTTCGACAGTTAAGTTCAGTTTCGACAGTTAAATTCAGTTTCGACAGTTAAGTTCAGAGATGAGCGGCTGATGTATTTTACATCTAGCACTTTGTGGTTATGTATTTTACGTCATGTATTGGAGATGCTATTAGAATTCCACTCAGGTTAACGTTGTTCGTTGTCTCTCTTGTCCTGCTTCAGCCTCGGCGTCGTACAACTCACCGGAGCTGCTCCAACGACGAAACCCTCCATCACAGCGGAGCAGTACCTCGGGCTCCATCTCCAGACGCCTAAGATCTTCTTCCCCTCCTCCGACAGCCAAGTCAGCCGGAGCATCCTCACCGGCCAACCCAATCACGCTGAGATCGACATGGCTTCGCCAAAGAGGTTGTACACTTGTTGCATCTCTTTTTTACTCTACATGTTATATATATTGTCCACTGAGCACTCGTAGTAACGGGAAATACGATTATTTTATCCTACTATATGACAAGCAGTGAGGTACCAGGCAACTTAGCTATCCGTGATGGACTCTCTTGAACGCCATCATTATTTATCTCTGCGCGTTTGAGCTGTGCATTTGTCGATGGGCCTGGGAGTTGAGCTAGTATGGCAGTGGCCTGGGTCCAAAGTAATAGAAGTAGCACAAAAACATTTTTTTAGTGTAGGATTTTCCTTGCTCAAGCCTGCCTACTAGAATCGCCAGTGCTTGAAAGGAAAAGTGAATGAAAAACATCGGAATTGGAAAGTTTCCTATGGTACTACTTTTCATGAATTTGGTGCAAAGGAATGGAGCAAAGGAAAACTGTAGGATTTGTTCCTTTAGTGTCTCCTTGAAAGAAAAACCGTAGGAATTCTAATTTCCACTTCTCCTCCTTTTCATATTCCTATTCATCAAGCACAAGACTAAGAGATAGTAGCATAATAGCATTATAACCGTACATTTTCTTGTGGTTTGACTTAATCTCACCATGCTTTTTTGCATCCTGTGATCTTCCAATTGTTGTGAATCAAACACCCAGATTGGCAGAAATCCTGTGTTTTTAAATTCTCTGTTTTGCACGTGCATTCCTATCCTATTCCTGTCTATTTCCTATCCCTGCATTGTTAGAATCCTCAAATTCAAACAAGCCCTTACTCAATTACTTCTGTTACAGATATGTGTCAAAGAAAACCTTGTGTGGTTTGTCCTGCTCCTGCGGCGCTGTGTTCCACCCCAGCTCAGCTGCTCCAACGACGGAAGGGTTCACCACAGCAGGGATCCGCTCTCCAGACTGTCTTTCGCCGCCTCAGATCTTCTTCCCCGCCGCCGGCAGCCACGGCAACTGCATTACCATCATCAACTGAGCAGATGACCTTGAGGACTACACGGGTCCGCAAGAGAGGTCGCACTCTTCCGTGTCTGCTTACGTTATGCGTCGCTTAATATGATGACATGCTACATTATCGTCGTGTTCACCTATTAGACTCCGAGTCAGGTCCAAACTAATGCTGAAACTTGAGTTTTTAAATGGTTGTGGGGTACATATTGGGGCAGCAATCAGTACTATCTGTCTACTATCTGGTTAATCTCCGGTGTCTACTATGAGTTTCATGTTGGGTGCAAACAAACATTAAAGGAGCCATTATCTGTATTTTTTAACTAAAGCTATTATCTGCCTGCTATCATTGGTTTTGGGTCTATCCACAGTTTGCTACCATCACTCTGGATTTGTGCATGCACTCCTTACATAATCTCACTATGTTTTATTCCTATGCATGCCAGTTATTGTACACAATGGAACTGATCATGTAGAGCAAAAGAGACGAGCCTTGCGTGGCAATAAAATTTCATGCAGACGTCGTTCCATGGTGGGCGCAAAGGCAGCCCCCCTCCACCCATTTCGGATCGTAATCAAGAGGAAGATAACTGTTCTGAGGGGGATTCAGAAGGAGAAGACCACTCCTATTTACCCCATGAGGTCTTCGCTCTAACTTGGCATGCTGATGTTGGTAATATCATGCATATGGTGCCTTGCATTGCTTACTGTATACATTAAAGATGTCATCTGCTTAGTTTAGACATGCTTTGTGTCAATGCCATCTGTTTAGTTTCTTTATCGTATATGTGAATCATGCAATGCCATCTTGTCTAGCCAGGCATCATATATGTGAATTTTGCAATGCCACCCTGGTTAGCCAGTCATCTTATATGTGAATTATATCATGCCATCATTTTTTTATTACGTGTTAAATTTGTCAACAATTTTAGTACATTCAATTACTCTTCCTGTGCATCAGCCATTCGGCACGGTCATGGAAAAATCTGGAGTGGAAACAAGGTCTTCAGAGCAGACAATGCTATCTGACGAAGCGCATGTCTTGCTGGTTACCGATAGCTCCTCAGAGGAGGATTCAGAGACAGATGACCAGTCATATTCCCCCCCCCCCGAGGTGCATGCCCTAACTTGGCAGGGTTATGTTGCTCATATCGTGCGTATGGTATCTTGCATTGCTATGTCATTTGCTTAGTTTAGACATGCTTTGTGTGAATGCCACCTGTTTAGTGTCTAATTACCATATATGTGAATTATGCAATGCCATCTTGTTGCAAGACATTATATATGTGAATTATGCAATGTTATCTTGTTGCAAGGCATTATGTATGTGAATTATGCAATGCCATGCTGTTTAGGCAAGCGTCATATATGTGAATTATATCATGCCGTCCTTTTTTTGTATTTCTCATTGCTTTTGTCGACAATGTTTGTATATTCAACTGCTCTTCCTGTGCATCAGCCATTTGAATTGGTGATGGAGAAATCTGGAGTGAAAACAAGGTCTTCAGAGCAGACAATGCTACCTGCTGAAGCAGATATCTTGCTGGTTACAGATAGCTCTTCAGAGGAGGATTCAGAGGCAGATGACCAGTCCTATTATCCCCCTGAGGTGTATGCTCAAACTTGGCAGGGTTATATTACTCATATAATGCATATGTTGTATTGCAATGCTTAGTTTTTACATCATATACACAATATTGAATGCCATCTCCTTAGTTGACACATCATATATGCGATTGCCCTCTGCTCACTTCCTTAGTATATAAATCATATATTTGAATTATGTCATGCCATGATGTTTACATAGACAGCATGTATCTGAATTATGGCATGCCAACCCATTTTCTAAAGACATAATATAGTTATATCATCTCATCCTGTTTACATAGTCATCATATTTTAAATTATGTCATTCTATCCGTGAATTATATCATGCCATCATGTTTCCATCGACGGCATGTTTGTGATTTATGGCATGCCAACCACTTTAATAGACACATCGTATAGTTATATCATGTCATCCTGTTTACATAGTCATCATATTTTGAAGTATGTCATTCTATCCTGTTTAGTTAGCCATCATACATGTGAAATTGTGTCATGCTATCCTGTTTAATTAGCCATCATATATGTGAAATTATGTCCTGCTATTCTGTTTGCTTAGACAACATAAATGTGAATTATTTCATGCCCTGTTTTCTTCCCTACTATCCATTGCACCTGTCTATCTTACAATGTCTGTACATTCAATTACTTTTCTTGTTTATCAGCCATTTCAATTGGAGGGAGTGATGGCAGTATCTGTGGGAGTAAAAACACGGTCTTCAGAAAAGATCGTGCTACCTGTCGATGCAGATAGAACCACGGTTGTACTTGCCCAAGAACCAGCCCCACCACACATAACCCACACTCATGCAGATTGTACCCCTACCCAGTTGGACAGAGAACCAGCTACACCCCTTCTAACCCCAACCCCAGCAGATAGACACCCAGTTCCCGTTGACACAGCACCGTCTCCACCACAGAGCACCCAAACACGAGCAGTTAGTAAGGCAACTGCAGTGCCCAAATCACGAGGACCACCACTCCGAACCCGAAGTCAACGCTTAAAGCAGAAGAAGAATTGTTCTCAGGTCAGGTTCCGTAGCTATGGTTCATACTACTTTGCTCTTGCATCACTGTATTTACTGATACCAACTAATTTCAAATTTGAAGGATGCAATTGAAACTCCAATGGCGCAACAGGTATGTTTTAAACCTGTTTCTTCAACGTGTTTGGCTGTTTGCTGTTGTAACTTGCTCTATGTTGATTTCAGTTTCAATTGAATAAACAGTTATGTTCTCATGCCATGCACATTACAAGTGTTGTTATTGCTGTGTAGTTTCCCACACTTATATTCTGTCTATGCTGCTTTGTCTTAAATAGATATGATTCGAACTGTATCTATCTTGATTTGGCAACATAAACTAGAATGATATAGACCATACAGTGACCATACTACATAGATATATGTTTGTTTCATGCTGTTATCCTGTCCACCTTACTACTGAACTGGTTTACCAAAATGAGTTTCATATACTACATTGTAAACCTGAGATGTGTTTGTTTGTTTCTCTTTTAGAACGCGGATAAAATATTGGAGAAGAGTACCCTGTTATGCAATGGTAAAGGAAGTAATGCAGATAAGGTTCAAGATAGTGAGACATCCCTGTTGGTCTCCAAGAAAGCTGATAAAAACTATATTGAAGACACTGAGACAACCCCAAAGTCCTGTCTTGATGTAGTGTTCGAGTTACTGGCTACCACTGCTGGCACCAGCTCTTCGAACTCGTTGCCTGAATCAGTTCGGCTTCTTGAGTCTCAACTTCAAGTTGAAAGACATCGATCAGATGTTATGCGACAGGAAGCCGAAGGACTGAGGAAGTCCCTGCAGAATTCAGATGCATACTTTCTGGTGCAACAGCAAGCGCTGGAGGACTTAAGCGCCAAACAAGAGAAAGTTAATAAGCTTGCTAAGCATCTTGCCAGCATTATGGGTACCCAGGATATTGTTTCTTGAGCTCTTCTGAAGTGGTTTCAGTTCTGGACTTGTTTTGCTGCGGCGTTTATATGCTGCTGTGTTCCCTATATTTGCACTGGTGGCGAACTTTGATGCCCAGTGGATGTAATATGTGTAATAGCCGTGATAGCCTAGTGTAAGTTGCTTGCTTATTTATTTCCTTGTTGTCTTGTTTATTTGTTTGCTTGTAGTCAGTGCAGTTCTTTTTCTGCGGTTTGCTAGTGGCTGCAATAACCTATTTTTTAAAACTAGGCCACAATAACCATGGGCTAATATTTACTGTAGTGACACTGGGCCTCCTACGGGCCGTAGAAACAGTGGGCCTTCTACGGGCCGTAGAAACAGTGGGCCTTCTACGGGCCGTAGAAACAGTGGGCCTTCTACGGGCCGTAGAAACAGTGGGCCTTCTACGGGCCGTAGAAACAATGGGCCTTCTACGGGCCGTATCATCAATGGGCCTTATACGGGCCGTATGATCGATTGGCCAAACATGGGCCAAACAGACCGCATTCTGGCCGTAAACGGGCTAGAGTTGGAATCGTCCGTTCATGGGCCGACCATAACGGGCCATCGTTAATAGGCCGTATTTGATGACGCTATGAAAACGGCCCAACGTATTAACGGACCACAAACGGGCCGACTGTAACCACGGGCTGAATTTGGCCCACAAGCAGAAAATGACAGTAACGGGCCGTAAGTAAACGAATGCTG
Organism: Triticum aestivum; assembly: GCF_018294505.1. Lineage (NCBI taxonomy): Eukaryota > Viridiplantae > Streptophyta > Magnoliopsida > Poales > Poaceae > Triticum > Triticum aestivum. The sequence continues at coordinate 512,463,660 of NC_057802.1, read as the reverse complement.
GAAAATAGCCCAAGAATAAATGGGCTCTGAGAAGGCCGAAAGATAACATGGGCTGGAAACGGCCCAACGGAATAACGGGCCGTTAATGGGTATAAAGTGATACACTGTTCTTTACGGGCCAGTTTCACCACGGGCCGTTAATGGGTGTAAAGTGATACACTGTTCATTACGGGCCAGTTTCACCACGGGCCGTTAATAGGCCAAGAGTTACATAGGGCCTCATATGGGCCGAAAGACGTCATGGGCCATACATGGGCCAGAAGTGAAAACGGGCTGGAATCATATTGGATGGCCCAGATGACGCTACTGGGCCTAATTCGAATAGGGCGTAACGGGCCTTGGGTTAGCGGGCTGTAAATGGGCTATATGCGAACAGGCCGTTAACAGGCTTTCCATGGGCCGGCCCGCCACCTTTTGACCAAGTCAAACGGGCCGGCCTTTTCACAGGAATGGGCCTCTGTTGGGCCGTGCCACGTGTCGACGTATCATAGGCGCCTTCTGTCCAATGAGTGGATGACATCTGTCCCAGCGATGAGCCGACACGTGTTTCCTCCAGCCAATGATGATTTTACATGTGGAAAATCCCCATTGGTCGGGGCTGTTAACGGGTTATCGGATCCAAAACCCAACCCGATAGCTTAACGGCGTTCCGTTACGGTGGATGTCACGTGTCGGTCACCCTTGACGAAAGCACTTCTGTGACGCGCGATTTATCGTCATGGAAGTGGACACTTCCATGATGATAATTTTGGTAATGTCATGGAACACTTCTACGACAGCACAGGTATGACTATCTTGATTTTGTCATAAATTTGTCATGGATGTACATGCATGACAAAAAACGCGACCTACTGTGACAAACACGTATCATCACGGAAGTGTATTTTTTTGTAGTGAAGAGGTGATCTACCACGAGATCGTAATGGCTAAAACCCTAGAAGTCTAGCCTGTATGATTATGATTGCCCCTATGGACTAAACCCTCCAGTTTATATAGACACCGGAGGGGACTATGGTTGTACAAAGTCGGTTATAGAAAAAGGAATCTTCATATCCGGACGCCAAGCTTGCCTTCCACACCAAGGAGAGTCCCATCCGGACACGGGTGAGAGTCTTCGGTCTTGTGTCTTCACAGCCCATCAGTTCGGCCCAGATCAAACAAGTCGGATGCCTGAGGACCCCTTAGTCCAGGACTCCCTCAGTAGCCCCTGAACCAGGCTTCAATGACGAGGTGTCCGGCGCGCAGATTATCTTCGGCATTGCAAGGCGGGTTCCTCCTTCGAATATTCCAAAACAGCCTTCGAACACAAAGAACGTGTCCGGTTCTGCAAAACAAGTACTACACACAACCGCAGAGAGTATAATATTTCACGAGTCCAATCTACTGACAACTTTTTGTAGCGTGACACCACATCACCACCCGGTCATTATTTCGAACCGTTTTTCGGCCTGCCGCTTCATATTTCGAGATGCGGTTTTACTAGCACGTCTTGTCAAAGCAGAGATCGTGTCCCCTTATTGCGGGATTCTCATCAATACGGGCGTGGGTAATCCAACCATGCCATCTACGCGGCCCTTGGGAAACAGGCGAGTTTTAAGGCGAGTGGGGAGGCGCTTGATATTCGCTGCCTTTATAAAGGGATAAGGATTCACCCCCTTTCACCCATGCCTTCTCTCTCTCTACCCACCCATTCTCGAGCTCCAGCGCCCAAGTCCTCATCTCTTCCGCCTCAAGAAAGCACTCTGATCATGTCCGGATTCGGAGCGCAAGGCAAGTGGATGGTCTCCTCCGTCAAGGAGAAGGACATCACCCAGCTCCGGGAGGCTGGATATTTGGCCAAGGAGGTCGCCCACTAGCTTCCGACTGAGGGACAGATCATCCCTACCCCGAAGCCCCATGAGAGGGTAGTGTTCATCCCTCACTTCGTCCGCGGGCTGGGATTTCCACTCCACCCATTCGTCTGCGGACTTATGTTCTATTACAGGCTAGATTTCCATGATCTAGCCCCAAATTCCATCCTCAACATCTCGGCATTTATTGTCGTGTGTGAGGCTTTCCTCTGCATCCCACCTCACTTCGGATTGTGGCTAAAGATCTTCAATGTGAAGCCGAAGGTGGTGGGTGGCCAACACGCAGAGTGCGGAGGCGCCATGGTGAGCAAGATGCCCAATGTCACATGGCCCGAAGGCTCCTTCGTGGAGACCATCAAAGGGTGGCAGCAACTGTGGTTCCATATCATGGAGCCCTGCGACGCCACCTAGGCCGCGGCTCCTGAATTCAAGTCCGGTGCCCCAATGCGGCTCACCTCCTGGCTAGAGAAGGGCCTAAATTGGGCTTCGTCGGACAAGCTGACATCGCTGCAGAGGCGCATCCAGAGCATGGGGGACAAGAACATCCAGCTCGTCAACGTGATCCAGGTGATGCTAGTTCGCCGGATCCTTCCATGCCAGAGCTGGGCTTGCCATCTATGGGAGTTCGATCCGGCCGAGCACCAGACCTTGCAGCGGTTCTTCGGAACTACGCACAAAGATATCTGGAAGGTGCTCTTCAAGGCCAACGAGACGTGGCCGAAGACGACCGAGGACCGTGGGCACGACCTGGCCCATCCCGCCAGTCCGGTAAGTCTTTCGCATTTCAAGGTGTATCCTTTACTTGCCTTTTTTCGGAAGGTGCCTAAGCCTCCCTACTTATTTTTTCAGGGCTGGACAAAGAAGGCGGAGCGGATTCAGTGTCTGGCTCCGCTGCCTGAGGAACCAGCCATCCCGCTTCTGACGAAGATGCTGGTTCCAGCGCCCTACCAGGCACCGGAGAAGAAGGCCAAGAAAAAGGCCAAGGAGACCAAAAGTGGTCTCCGTCACAAGGGCGCTTCGGACGTGACGTCCGAAGACGCCAAAACTCACTCCTCCGCCGCCGAGGACAACGACGAGGAGGAGGAAAGCAACTCTCCCTCTAAGGGGGGAAGGAAGAAGAGGGCGGCCTCCACAAATCTAGAGGCAGAGGCGTCCAAGAAGGGGAAGGTCTCCCTCGCGGATAACTCCGCGTGGGACATCGATAGCAGCCCAGAGCAGCGCCCCCGAGATAAGCCCCTGGCCGAATTGTGAGTACTCAAAGACCCTAAGACATTCATATATCAACCTCCCTACTTCGCAGTTTTAACGTGTTTAATCATGCACTTGCAGTCCGGCTCGTTCCAACCTCGAGCGATCCTCATCTTCGGGGAATTCGATGGACCCGAAGGTGATGGACAGCGGGTCCCTTCCGGTGGCTTCCTCTCCCAGGGCCATGGATGACACCGAGGTGTTGTCCCGAAGGATCCTAGGCCATGGAGAGACACGGGAGGCAATTAGGGCGGCGCCGGAGGGTGAAGCCTCGGCCGCCGGACACATGGGGGAGCAAATCCCCATGGAGACTGGTGATGGGGACCATATCCAATTTGGCCCCCAGTCGAATACGGTCCCGGAGACCTGTACGGTGATATGTCTCCGTCGTATCTAATTTTCCAAACACTTTGGCCCTTGTTTTGGACTCTAACTTGCATGATTTGAATGGAACTAACCCTGACTGACGCTGTTTTCAGCAGAATTCCCATGGTGTTATCTTTGTGCAGAAACAAAAGTTCTCAAAATGACCTGAAACTTCACGGAGATTATTTTTGGAAATAATTAAAAATACTAGCGAAAGAATCAAGGCCAGGGGGCCCACACCCTGTCCACGAGCGTGGGAGGCGCGCCTGCCCCCCAGGGCGCGCCCCCTGCCTCGTGGGCCCCCTGGAGCTCCACCGACCTCAACTCCAACTCTATATATTTGTGTTCGGGGAGAAAGAAATCAAAGAGAAAGATTCATCATGTTTTACGATACGGAGCCGTCGCCAAGCCCTAAACTCTCTCGGGAGGGCTGATCTGGAGTCCGTTCGGGGCTCCGGAGAGGGGAATCCGTCGCCATCGTCATCATTAACCATCCTCCATCACCAATTTTATGATGCTCACCGCCGTGCGTGAGTAGTTCCATCGTAGGCTTGCTGGACGGTGATGAGTTGGATGAGATTTATCATGTAATCGAGTTAGTTTTGTTAGGGTTGGATCCCTAGTATCCACTATGTTCTGAGATTTGCTATGACTTCGCTATGCTTAATGCTTGTCACTAGGGCACGAGTGCCATGATTTCAGATCTGAAGCTATTATGTTTTCATGAATATATGTGAGTTCTTGATCCTATCTTGCAAGTCTATAGTCACCTACTATGTGTTATGATCCGGCAACCCCGAAGTGACAATAATCGGGACCACTCCCAGTGATGACCGTAGTTTGAGGAGTTCATGTATTCACTATGTGTTAATGCTTTGGTCCGATACTCTATTAAAAGGAGGCCTTAATATCCCTTAGTTTCCGCTAGGACCCCGCTGCCACGGGAGGGTAGGACAAAAGATGTCATGCAAGTTCTTTTCCATAAGCACGTATGACTATATTCGGAATACATGCCTACATTACATTGATGAATTGGAGCTAGTTCTATGTCACCCTATGTTATGATTGTTACATGATGAACCGCATCCGGCATAACTCTCCATCACCGATCTAATGCCTACGAGCTTTTCACATATTGTTCTTCGCTTATTTACTTTACCGTTGCTACTGTTACAATCACTACAAAACCCAAAAATATTACTTTTGCTACCGTTACCGTTACTATCATATTACTTTGCTACTAAATACTTTGCTGCACATATTAAGTTATCCAGGTGTGGCTGAATTGACAACTCAACTGCTAATACTTGAGAATATTCTTTGGCTCCCCTTGTGTCGAATGAATAAATTTGGGTTGAATACTCTACCCTCGAAAACGGTTGCGATCCCCTATACTTGTGGGTTATCAAGACTATTTTCTGGCGCCGTTGCCGGGGAGCATAGCTCTATGACGCGAAAACAAAATTTTATCCCTCAACTACGAGGGGAGGTAAGGAGCTACCATCTAGCTCTGCACTTGATTCACCTTCTGTTTTGAGCAAGCTTGCGACACCTAAACCTGCTTCTGCTATTAATTCTGATATGTCGCATGTTATTGATGATGCCACTTCTGCTATGCATGATACTTATGATGAAACAACTTCTATTCTTGATACTACTGTGCCACTTGGTGAATTTCTTGATGAACAACTTGCTAGGGCTAGAGAGAATGAAATTAATGAAACTGATAATATTGATGAAAGTGATGGTGAACATTCTCCCCCTAGATATGAATTGCCTGTTGTGCCTGAGGGCTATGTTATGGATGAAGAAACTGCTAGAGACTTTCTTGCTTGCAATGATAGAAGTGATCTTAAGAAATTATTAGCTAAGCTGAAACAAAAAAACTCTGAATGCTAGAATGAAATATGATCCTGCTTATGCTACTTCACCTATCTTTGTTACTGATAAGGATTATGAATTCTCTGTCAACCCTGATATAATTACTTTGGTTGAATCTGATCCTTTCTATGGCTATGAATCTAAAACTGTTGTGGCACATCTTACTAAATTAAATGATATAGCCACCCTGTTCACTAATGATGAGAAAATTCGCTATTACTATATCCTTAAAATATTTCCGTTCTCATTAAAGGGTGATGCTAAGATATGGTTTAATTCTCTTGATCCTGGTTGTGTGCGTAGTCCCCAGGATATGATTTATTACTTCTCTGCTAAATATTTCCCTGCTCATAAGAAACAAGCTGCTTTAAGGGATATATATAATTTTGTGCGAATTGAAGAAGAGAGTCTCCCACAAGCTTGGGGGAGGCTTCTCCGATTACTTAATGCTTTGCCTGATCATCCTCTCAAGAAAAATGAAATACTTGATATCTTTTATAATGGACTAACTGATGCTTCCAGAGACCACCTGGATAGTTGTGCTGGTTGTGTTTTCAGGGAAAGAACTGTTGATCAAGCTGAAATTCTATTGAATAATATGTTGACAAATGAAAATAATTGGACACTTCCTGAACCAACTCCTAAGCCAACTCCGAAGAAAAGGGGTGTTCTGTTTCTCAGTCCTGAAGATATGCAAGAGGCAAAGAAACCTATGAAGGAAAAAGGTATAAAAGCTGAAGATGTTAAGAATTTACCTCCTGTTGAAGAAATACATGGTCTTAATTTACCGCCTGTTGAAGAAATACATGGTTTTAATCCATCACCTGTTGAAGAAACACATGGTCTTGATAACCCGACACAGGTAGTAAAGGTAAATTCTCTCTATAGATATGATAAAGCTGAAATCCCTCCTACTAAGTTTCCTAGCCAATGCTTAGATGAGTTTGATGATTTTATGGTTAAGCAAGAAGATTGCAATGCTTATTTTGGTAGACAATTAAAACACAATGCTTATATGATTGAACACTTGAGTGATTATATGTCTAGAGTTAAAGGTGAATTTAAACTCATTAGTAAACATGCTTCTATGGTTACCACTCAAGTAGAACAAGTACTTAAAGCTCAGAATGATTTTCTCAATGAATTGAATAGTAAGAATAATGACTTTGCTGTTAGAGTTGCAACTAGAGGGGGTAAAATGACTCAGGAACCTTTGTATCCTGAGGGCCACCCTAAGAGAATTGAGCAGGATTCTCAGAGAAATAATATTGATGCACCTAGTCCTTCTAAGAGGAAGAAAAAGAAAAATGATAGGACTTTGCATGCCTCTAGTGAACCTATTGTTGACACACCTGAGAATCCCAATGATATTTTTATTTCTGATGCTGAAACAAAATCTGGTAATGAACATGAACCTAGTGATAATGTTAATGATAATGTTCATGTTGATGCTCAACCTAGCAATGATAATGATGTAGAAACTGAACCTGCTGTTGATCTTCATAACCCACAATCAAAGAATCAACGTTATGATAAGAGAGACTTTGTTGCTAGGAAGCACGGTAAGGAAAGAGAACCATGGGTTCAGAAACCCATGCCTTTTCCTCCCAAACAAACCAAGAAAAAGGATGATGAGGATTTTGAGCACTTTGCTGAAATGATTAGACCTATCTTCTTGCGTATGCGTTTAACTGATATGCTCAAAATGAATCCTTATGCTAAGTATATGAAAGAAATTGTTACTAATAAAAGAAAGATACCGGAAGCTGAAATTTCCACCATGCTCGCTAATTATAATTTTAAGGGTGGAATACCAAAGAAGTTAGGAGATCCAGGAGTACCCACTATACCATGCTCCATTAAAAGGAATTATGTTAGAACTGCCTTATGTGATCTTGGTGCCGGTGTTAGTTTTATGCCTCTCTCTTTATATCGTAGACTTGATTTGAATAAGTTGACACCTACTGAAATATCCTTGCAAATGGCTGATAAATCAACTGCTATACCTGTCGGTATTTGTGAGGATGTGCCTGTTGTGGTTGCAAATGTTACTATTTTAACAGACTTTGTTATTCTTGATATTCCCGAGGACGATAGTATGTCTATTATTCTTGGAAGACCCTTTTTGAAAACTGCAGGGGCTGTTATTGATTGCAACAAAGGCAATGTCACTTTTCATGTTAATGGCAATGAACATACGGTACACTTTCCGAGGAAACAACCTCAAGTTCATAGTATAAATTCTATTGGAAAAATTCCATCGATTATTTTTGGAGGTTTTAAATTTCCTCTTCCTACTGCCACAAAGAGATATGATATTCTTATTATTGGGGACGTGCATATCCCCGTTGAGGTAACATAATGCTATTCGAAAATTCTCCGGTTTCATGCAATTCGGAATGAGTTTATTAACAAGACCTGATCAACCTTGTTAGTGGATTCCTTTTGATGAGCATGAGATGGATGAAGTTAGAAAGCACAACCTTCTGTACCCTCCTTTTACTTTCTGTTGTTTATTTGAAATAAAGTAAAAATAATATTTTCTGTCTGTTTTCTGATTTATCCATGCAATAAAAAAATACCCTGAAAATAAAAGTTCTCCAAATGCCCCGAAACCGATATGATTTTTTCTGGAATATTTGAGAATATCTGGCACTGAGAACACAGCAGGGGGAGCAAGCACCTGGCCACGAGGGTCCAGGGCGTGCCCCCTGCCTCGTGGGCCCATGGTGGCTCCCCTCCACTTATTCCTGCACCCATACACTCCTTCCTCCCAAAAAAATCACCAACCAGCTCAAGCACGAGTTCTAGCTCATTTTGCTGCGATTTTCGATCTCCTTGCTCAAAGCACCTCTCACAAAACTGCTTTGGGGGATTGTTCCTTAGTATGTGACTCCTCCAATGGTCCAATTAGTTTTTGTTCTAGTGCCTTATTCATTGCAAATTTTTGCTGCCTAGGTGACCATATTCTTGAGCTTGCATGTCAAATTTATATGGTTCCAAGTAGTTCTAATGCATGATATAGTCTCTAGGCACTTGTAGGAGTAGTTGCTATCAATTTTGTTGAGTTTGGTTCACTTTTATTTGAAGTTACTAAAAATTTCAGAATTCAGAAAATGATGAAGAGATTTTTGAGGGGCTCTTCGAGCCGAAGCTCGAAGGATAAGCAAAGTGAAGAAGAAGAGAGGCCCAAATATAATCTGCCTCACACCGCAGAGGTTCGGCCATGTGAATAGCCTTGTGATGATTTCTTGAGAGCAGCCGGGATTTATGATGATTTTTATGAGTTGGCTGAGAATGTAGGCCTCACCGACTTCCTCCGCGACCAGCGCGAACAGTATCTCTTACTCACCAATATCTTTGTGTAAATTTTCATTTCCATTCTAGGAGGTCACCACCTACGGTGGATTTTTATTTATATGATGAGTATAAGGAGATGACCCTTCGTGAATTTTGTGAGGTTTGCAAGTTTCCCTTTCCGTGCATCATAGAGGAACCACATCATGACGATGTGGAGGTGTTTATTGATACAATTGCTGTAGGGGAAACGAGGAAGGTTTCCAGCGCATGAATCACTAGCATACACTTTCCTATTCTACGTTACTTTGCTATATTTTCTAGTAGATGCTTAATTGGTCGCGGAAACTGTGGAAACCTGAGTGCCCCTGATATAGTTATTTTATGCCATGCCTTGTTTCGTGATGACACATTTAGTATGGGCGCTATTGTTGGAAAGCGGTTAAACCTTAACCGTACTAAGGGCCCCATCTTGGGAGGTATCTTTGCCTCGCGCCTCACTGCATACTATAATATACCTATTAGGCATTATGAGAAAGAAGAAAAATTGCTGCCTCCTGCTTTTCTAGACTATAAGAGTATGGTAGCATATGATTTTATTGTTAAGAATAGGGAAAGGGCACTTAAGTACAAATTAATGTTTGGTAAAAATCACCCTGAGACTATTACTCTGCCTGCTCCTTCCTTGTTTGATTTGTCTGCAGGCAAGTACCTTGTTCTGCCGGAGACTATTCGCGCCTACCTAAACCCTACATCAGCTATAGAGCCAGATCCGGAACCAAAATTTGATCCTCCACAACAGTCTGATTACCAGCGGGATCCGGAGGTGATTGCCAACCAGTGGCAATCCGAGGCTTCTTCTCAGTATGATCCCAACTATAACTTTGGATATCCGCCAGGCCAGCCGTGGCATTAGACCAACTTAGGCCAAAAGCCTAAGCTTGGGGGAGTACGTATTTCTCACCGACATTACATTTATGTTCACACGCTCATGCTAGATGTCGGTGCTCATACTCTTTCATTGTATTATCCATGCTAGTTTATTCTCCTTTTTATGCTTTCTTCTTGTGTGTTTGAAAAACCTTAAGAAAACCAAAAAAATAGTTGTAGCGTTTAGCTAGTTTAGTTTCTTGCTTTTAGTAGTAGTAATTAAAAAGAAAACCCAAAAATATTTCCTGTTCTTCTTTTGCTTGTTGGGAGCTTTCCCGTGTAAATAGTTTTTATTTCCTTTTTTCCTTTGGGGGTCGATAGGAGAAGACCATGATGAAATTGTTGAAGTGGCCCTTATATGCATTGTTGTTGATTTAACCAAGAGCCCATATTGCCTTGTCTTCTCCTCTTTATTGAATGCTTGCAGATTCTAGCTTAGTCCAATGCACGTGCATTATTATTATTATTCACATCATTCGGTCGTGCAAGTGAAAGGCAATTATGATGATATATGATGGACTGGTTGAGATGAGAGAAGCTGGTATGAACTCGACCTCTCTTGTTTTTGTAAATATGATTAGTTCAACGTTCCTGATTCAGCTTATTATGAATAAACATGTTTGCAATGACAATTAGAGATTATAGTTACTTATGCCATGCTTAATTAGCTAGGAGCTTATAATGGTTTACCTTGCGTGCCAACATGCTATTGAAATGGTTGTGATGTGGTATAATAGGGTGGTATCCTCCTTTGAACGATTCGAGTGACTTGACTTGGCACATTTTCACGCATGTAGTTGAAACAAATCAACATAGCCTTCATGATATTTATGTTCATGGTGGATTATATCCAACTCATGCTTGCACTCAATGTTTATTAATTTTAATGCATGTTCATGACTGTTGTCGCTCTCTAGTTGGTCGCTTCCCAGTCTTTTGCTAGCCTTCATTTGTACTAAGCGGGAATACTACTTGTGCATCCAATCTCTTAAACCCCAAAGTTATTCCATATGAGTCCACCATACCTTCCTATATGCGGTATCTACCTACCATTCCAAGTAAATTTGTATGTGCCAAACTCTAAACCTTCAAATGAAATTATGTTTTGTATGCTCGAATAGCTCATGTATCAACTAGGGTTGTCCGTATCTTCCATGTTAGGCGGGTTATTCTCAAGAGGACTAGACTCCGCTCCTCACTCACGAGAAAATGGCTGGTCACCGGGATGCCCAGTCCCATGCTCTAAGCAAATCAAATCAAAATAATTGCAAACAAAACTCCCCCAGGATTGTTGTTAGTTGGAGGCACCCGTTGTTTCGGACAAGCCATGGACTGATGTTTGTTGGTGGAGGGGTAGTATAAACTTTACCATTCTGTTTGGGAACCGCCTATAATGTGTGTAGCATGGAAGATATCGCCATCTCTTGGTTGTTATGTTGATAATGGAAGTATACCGCTCAAAATATTATTTATCTCTATTTCAAAACCGAGCTCTGGCACCTCTACAAATCCCTGCTTCCCTCTGCGAAGGGCCTATCTATTTACTTTTATGTTGAGTCATCACCCTCTTATTAAAAAGCACAAGCTGGAGAGCACCGCTGTCATTTGCATTCATTACTGTTAATTTATATTGGGTATGACTATGATTGGATCTCTTTTACCATGAATTACAATGTCTAGTCAGTCCTTGATCTTTAAAGGTGCTCTACATTTATGTTTTGCGGTCTCAGAAAGGGCTAGCGAGATACCATCTTGTTATATCATATCATGATTGTTTTGAGAAAGTGTTGTCATCCGAGATTTATTATTATTGCTCGCTAGTTGATTATGCCATTGACATGAGTAAACATGAGACCTAAGTGTTATTGTAAATATGGTTAGTTCATAATCTTTGCTGAAAACTTGAATGCTGGCTTTACATATTTACAACAACAAGAGCAAACGGAGTTTGTAAAAGTTTTTCTTTATCACTTTCAGTTTATCAACTGAATTTCTTGAGGACAAGCAAAGGTTTAAGCTTGGGGGAGTTGATACGTCTCCGTCGTATCTACTTTTCCAAACACTTTTGCCCTTGTTTTGGACTCTAACTTGCATGATTTGAATGGAACTAACCCGGACTGACGCTGTTTTCAGCAGAATTGCCATGGTGTTATCTTTGTGCAGAAACAAAAGTTCTCGGAATGACCTGAAACTTCACGGAGATTATTTTTGAAATAATTAAAAATACTGGCGAAAGAATCAAGGCCAGGGAGCCCACACCCTGTCCACGAGGGTGCGAGGCGCGCCCCCTGCCTCGTGGGCCCCCTGGAGCTCCACCGACCTCAACTCCAACTCTATATATTCGTGTTCAGGGAGAAAAAAATCAGAGAGAAAGATTCATCGCGTTTTACAATACGGAGCCGCCGCCAATCCCTAAACTCTCTCGGGAGGGCTGATCTGGAGTCCGTTCGGGTCTCCGGATAGGGGAATCCGTCGCCATCGTCATCATCAACCATCCTCCATCACCAATTTCATGATGCTCACCGCCGTGCGTGAGTAATTCCATCGTAGGCTTGCTGGACGGTGATGGGTTGGATGAGATTTATCATGTAATCGAGTTAGTTTTGTTAGGGTTGGATCCCTAGTATCCACTATGTTCTGAGATTGATGTTGCTATGACTTTGCTATGCTTAATGCTTGTCACTAGGGCCCGAGTGCCATGATTTCAGATCTGAACCTATTATGTTTTCATGAATATATGTGAGTTCTTGGTCCTATCTTGCAAGTCTATAGTCACCTACTATGTGTTATGATCCGGCAACCCCGAAGTGACAATAATCGGGACCACTCCCGGTGAAGACCGTAGTTTGAGGAGTTCATGTATTCACTATGTGTTAATGCTTTGGTCCGGTACTCTATTAAAAGGAGGCCTTAATATCCCTTAGTTTCCTCTAGGACCCCGCTGCCACGGGAGGGTAGGACAAAGGATGTCATGCAAGTTCTTTTCCATAAGCACGTATGACTATATTCGGAATACATGCGTACATTACATTGATGAATCGGAGCTAGTTCTGTGTCACCCTATGTTATGACTGTTACATGATGAACCGCATCCGGCATAATTCTCCATCACCGATCCAATGCCTACGAGCTTTTCACATATTGTTCTTCGCTTATTTACTTTACCATTGCTACTGTTACAATCACTACAAAACCCAAAAATATTACTTTTGCTACCGTTACCGTTACTATCATATTACTTTGCTACTAAATACTTTGCTGCAGATATTAAGTTATCCAGGTGTGGTTGAATTGACAACTCAACTGCTAATACTTGAGAATATTCTTTGGCTCCCCTTGTGTCGAATCAATAAATTTGGGTTGAATACTCTACCCTCGAAAACTGTTGCGATCCCCTATACTTGTGGGTTATCATACGGCTCCGGAATCTGGCCGGCAGCCTCCTTCGAAAGAAGGAGGTGTGCCCATTCCACCGGTGACTTCTGTCCAACCAGAGGCACCGGATACTCTACTGGAAGCGCTGCGAAGTGCTTCCATTGTTGAGGAACACCGTACCCTTATGGGTACGGTGATTGAGAAGAGTCAGTCCGCGAAGAGCGAACTGACCGAAGCCTGCACAAGCCTTCTAATAGGCTTTGAGGTAAGCAACACAATTATGTGAAAAGAATGTCGCAGTATAGACAGTAGCCCCTGAGACTCTGTCCAGTGTTCAGAAAGAAAAACCGGACAGAGGATCAAATTATTTTCGCAGGAGACTAACCGGACATGTCTATGTGAATAAGCAGGCTTCGTTGCTGGCTGCGACCTCTCATGCTGCCGAAGTCACCGGACTGAGGCAGAGTCTGGAGCGGGCCGAGGAAGAGCTCGGCCGAGTGAAAAAGCAGTTGGAGGGCCAGCAAGGTATGTAATGACCTATTCAGATATAGCGAGATATGAATTGCTTGTGTTTGATCATATGAGAATTCGTAGGAGCGGCGTCCGAGGTGGAAACCCTCAAGGCAGCGCTGGCTGAAGCCCATAAGAAGGCGGCAGATGATCAGGCCGCCCGCGAAAAGCACGAGGCCAGGGTCGGTGAGGTCCAGCAGGAGCACCAGGACGCCATGAAGAAATGCGAGTCCTTGGAGCGCAATATTGCGGATCAAGAGACCGAACTCGCCAAGGCGCACAAGATGCTCGGGTTGAAGCCCAGGGCGCCCTCCAGGAAATCCAAGAGGCCAGAAGAATAGCGGCGGGTAAGGCCTTCATTATGCAGAGCAAATATGTGAAGAAGAGGTATCTCTTACTAACCCGGATTTGGAGTTCTCTAGGAGTGTTTGCGGATTTACCTTGCGCCAGAGTTCTTCCGAGCCAAAGAGGGGAGTTCGACGGAGAAGCTATTCTGGTCGCAATACCTTGCGCCAGAACATCTGGTGCCCTTTAGTGACCAGCTGAAACAGCTGGTCGAACTACATAGGGTGGCCGAACTAGCCATAAAGGATTTGATAATCCGGTTGTGGCCTGCCGAAGCCATACCCAGCAGCTACTTCGGTCTGGTGAAGCGGCTGGTCAATGCCTGCCCTCAGCTTGATGCCATCAAGCAGTCGGTTTGCATTGAAGGCGTGCGGATGGCCTTCGCTCGTGTTAAGATACAGTGGGCGAAGATGGACGCCGTCAAGCTCGCGACCGAGGGACCGCCCGCTGGCAAGGAGCACCGCACGCCGGAGAGGTATTTTGATGATGTCCTCAAGGGATCCCGCATAGTAGAGGGCCAGTGTTCAAAAGACATTATCTTCAAATGAATACATTCATGTTATCTTGTCTTGAATGATGGAACAAAACCGTTATGTAATATAATGCTTGTTTATTATTAAAAAAATTACCTCCTGTGCGGCCGTTTTTATTAAATCTGAGGGTTGGCCAGTCGTCGGCTTCAGCCCCCACGTAGGTAGTACGGGGGTGTTCGGGGCGAATCTAAACACTCTTGATCCAAGATTTTGGTCCTTGAAGGAGGTGTTTAGCGCAACGAACCAGGCAATCGGACTATGTGGCTTTATCACCCTCACTTAGCCATAGGAGTTTGACAATAAAAATGTAGGCACAGCCCATCCGGATAAACTAGGACACAATCGCAGTAGTTCTCCCTTTACTACCCTAGCCGATATAGCAGAACGTAAGGTAGTAAGCACAGGAGCCGGGCAACCCAACTATTGACGAAAGACATGATTCGGAGCCAATGCATATAATGCTAAAATTCGGGGTGCCGAACTGTACTGTAAAAGTGTTCGTATTTTGTTGCCATAGTGTGGAGCATAGTGAAGCCCCTGGCAAATTGAAGCGTACCAGAATGTACGTGTGCGATCAATAAAAATAACGAAATAAAATGAAGTTGTAAGCTATTAACACATAAGTTGGGCCGCAAACAGTTTTCATTATAATTAGATTAGTACGTCAGAGCATATTTGTACAAATAGTGCACAAAGCACCTGGGCTATTTGACATGCCAAGATCAAGGGGGGAGCTTGCGTGTTGGTCCTGAAAACAGGTAGAATGACCATCGAGGGCGACATCCAGAAATCCCCCCACGCGTTTGTGCTACTTGCTGCCTTGGTGTATCCGTCCTTCGAAAGGACCACTGAGCAGGCCGCCACGAGGGGCCTGTGGAAAAGAAACCTGAAAAGGATGAAAAAGAAAGGTGAAGGTATGTGTGTCCGGGGAAGGTCGAAGCCATATTGTGGACCACAGTCTGGTTGTGCCTCCGTCTCTGCCCATGGTATTTCGAGTGCCTAGTTATGCACGCGCGGTACGAACGCCGCCGTTTGGTCGGGACTAGGATGGAGGCCAAATTGCTAGTCGAGCTCTTGACGGGCTGGACTGTCCTGCTGCAGAGTAGTCCGGACTTGTTTGACAGTGTCCGGGAGCTTGGCCGGCGAATAAAGGTTCTGCTTGAAAAGGCCGCTCTGTGCTTCTGCTGCTAGGGTAGCGGTGTGCTTGATGACCCACAAGTATAGGGGATCTATCGTAGTCCTTTCGATAAGTAAGAGTGTCGAACCCAATGAGGAGCAGAAGGAAATGATAAGCGGTTTTCAGCAAGGTATTCTCTGCAAGCACTGAAATTATCGGTAATAGATAGTTTTGTGATAAAGTAATTTGTAACGAGTAACAAGTAACAAGTGTAAATAAAGTGCAGCAAGATGGCCCAATCCTTTTTGTAGCAAAGGACAAGCCTGGACAAACTCTTATATAGAGAAAAGCGCTCCCGAGGACACATGGGAATTATCGTCAAGCTAGTTTTCATCACGTTCATATGATTCGCGTTCGGTACTTTGATAATTTGATATGTGGGTGGACCGGTGCTTGGGTGCTGTCCTTACTTGGACAAACATCCCACTTATGATTAACCCCTATTGCAAAGGGTGTGGGCCCCCTCTGGTATTTTCTTCACTCAGTATTTTTTATTATTTCCAAAAATAACTTCCGTGGAGTTTCAGGACTTTTGGAGTTGTGCAGAATAGGTCTCTAATATTTGCTCCTTTTCCAGCCCAGAATTCTAGCTGCCGGCATTCTCCCTCTTTATGTAAACCTTGTAAAATAAGAGAGAATAGGCATAAGTATTGTGACATAATGTTTAATAACAGCCATAATGCAATAAATATCGATATAAAGGCATGGTGCAAAATGGACGCATCAACTCCCCCAAGCTTAGACCTCGCTTGTCCTCAAGCGGAAGCCGATAACGATAAATATGTCCACATGTTTAGAGGTAGAGGTGTCAATAAAATAAAATACGGACATGAGGGCATCATGATCATTCTTATAACAGCAACATATATATATTGTCATATGATTTCTTATGATAAAGTAACAATCTATCCAGAATGTCAAGTATGAATCAGAAACTTCATTGAGAACTAACAAACGATAATCTCACTCATTGAGGCAATTCCAATTTATCATAACATCAGAAAGAGTCTATGTAAGAGCTTTTCAGCAAGTCCACATACTCAACTATCATTTAGTCTTTCAAAATTGCTAACACTCACACAATACTTGTGGTTACGGAGTTTTAATCGGACATAGAGAAAGATAGGGGCTTATAGTTTCGCCTCCCAACCTTTTACCTCAAGGGTAATGTCAACAATAATAGTTCATGCTAACTTACATCCAATTGGATATATATATCAGGATCTTTCCAACACAAGGTGCTTGCCAAAGGATAAAATGTACAAAGGAAAGGTGAAGATCACCATGACTCTTGCATAAGGGTAAGAGATAAAAGTAAAAGATAGGCCCTTCGCAGAGGGAAGCAGAGGTTGTCATGCGCTTTCATGGTTGGATGCGCGAAATCTTAATGCAAAAGAACGTCACTTTATATTACCACTTGTGATGTGGACCTTTATTATGCAGTCCGTCGCTTTTATTTCTTCCACATCACAAGATCGTATAAAGCTTATTTCCTCCACACTAATAAGTCATACATATTTAGAGAGCAATTTTTATTGCATGCACCAATGACAACTTACTTGAAGGATCTTACTCAATCCATAGGTAGATATGGTGGACTCTCATGGCAAAACTGGGTTTAAGGGTATTTGGAAGCACAAGTAGTATCTCTACTTGGTGCAAAGAATTTGTCTAGCATGAGGGAGAAAGGCAAGCTCAACATGTTGGATGATCCATGACAATATACTTTATTTTGGATATAAGAAAACATAACCCATTACGTTGTCTTCCTTGTCCAACATCAACTCTTTAGCATGTCATATTTAATGAGTGCTCACAATCATAAAAGATTTCCAAGATAGTATATTTATATGTAAAACCTCTCTTTCCTTATTACTTCCTATTAATTGCAACGATGACCAAAACTATGTTTGTCAACTCTCAACAACTTTTAATCATCATACTCTTTATATGTGAAGTCGTTACTCTCCATAAGATCAATATGATCTCTTTATTTGTTTTAATTTCTTTCTTTTTCTTTTATTCCCTCAAGATCATTGTAAAATAATCAAGCCCTTGACTCAACACTAATCTTTATTATATATAGCTCACGGACTCGATTACATAGAGGGATCATAAAGCAAAACTCAAAACTAAATCATACTAAAAACTTTATTCTACTAGATCAAGATATTACTAAAAGGATCGAACTAAGAAAAATGGTAAAGATAGGAGTGTGATGGTGATACGATAGCGGGGCACCTCCCCCAAGCTTGGCAGTTGCCAAGGGGAGTGCCCATACCCATGTGATTATATCTCTTTTGCTGGCGAAGGTGATGGAGTTGTTGATGATGTAGGCTTGTCGTCCATCTTCCAAGGCATAGGCTCACCATCATAGAAGGATGATCGAGTCTCCGGAATCCTCAAATCTGCAGCCAAACTCATCCTCTTGAATCTATATTCATACTCACAGTTTTGGTTTTGCAGGTCATAGATTTGGGCTTGGAGGTGCTCGATCTTCTCATGAAGCTTGAAGATGGTCTCCCCAATGTTCTTGGCATCCAGCTTGTGGTTGTTGGTGAACTCCGCGATCATCATATGGTTGGCGTTGAGTCCGCGTTCCACCATCCCCTAGCACTTGAAAACTTGTTGCTCCATTTCCTCAAGTCTCGTCTCCACGCTTCCTGTCTTCCTTAGTCCCTCAACATCGCGGATGTGCAGCAACCCATCATGCATCTCAATGGTTTGAGGGTGTTGCAGCACCTCCGCGAGGTAGGGGTTGATGACCTTCTCGAAGAACTTGTCCTTGGGGGCACTTGGAGATGTCATGGTGATCTAGATCTGTCAGAAAAACAGCTCGAAACGAGAACAGAGGATATTTGCGTGATACAGGAGTCAAAACCTTCGGGAGATTATATAATGAATTTTTACCGACCGAAAGAAGTATCGTGCAAGAAAACGGAGTTCGGAGAGCACTTGAGGTGCCCACGAGGAAGGGGGCGCGCCCAGGGGGGTAGGGCGCGCCTCCCACTCTCGTGGAAGCCTCGTGTCCTTCCCGGACTGCTTCTTATTTTCCTATTTTTCTAAATATTCCAAAACGGAGAAAATTTGCCATTAGAACTGTTTTGGAGTCGGTTTACTTACCGTACCACATACCTATTCCTTTTCGGAGTCTAAAACGTTTTGGAAAGTGTCTCTTATGTATTCCCCCGGTGTTACGGTTTCAATAACATTAGTTTCAACATTTATAGGGTTACGTGAGATATAATGTTTGATTCTTTGACCGTTCACCACCTTCGGATTTGTGCCTTCGAAGTTGTTGATTTTTATGGCACCAGAACGATAGACCTCCTTGATAACGTAAGGACCTTCCCATTTAGAGAGAAGTTTTCCTGCAAAAAATCTTAAACGAGAGTTGTATAACAATACATAATCACCTACATTAAACTCACGCTTTTGTATCCTTTTGTCATGCCATCTTTTAACTTTTTCTTTAAACAACTTGGCATTCTCATAGGCTTGGGTTCTCCATTCATCAAGTGAGCTAATGTCAAATAGCCTATTCTCACTGGCAAGTTTGAAATCATAATTGAGCTCTTTAATAGCCCAATATGCCTTATGTTCTAGTTCGAGAGGTAAGTGACATTCTTTTCCATAAACCATTTTATACGGAGACATACCCATAGGATTTTTATATGCAGTTCTATAGGCCCATAATGCATCATCAAGTTTCTTGGACCAATTCTTTCTAGATCTATTAACAGTCTTTTGCAAAATTAATTTGAGCTCTCTATTACTCAATTCTACTTGACCACTAGACTGTGGGTGATAAGGAGATGCAATTGTATGATTAACATCATACTTAGCAAGCATTTTATGAAAAGCACCATGAATAAAATGTGAACCACCATCAGTCATTAATATCTAGGGACTCCAAACCTCGGAAAAATAACTTCTTTAAGCATCTTAATAGAGGTGTTATGATCAGCACTACTAGTTGGAATAGCTTCTACCCACTTAGTAACGTAATCAACAGCAACTAAAATATGTGTATACCCATTAGAGGAAGGAAAAGGTCCCATATAATCAAAGCCCCAAACATCAAATGGTTCAATAACAAGTGAATAATTCATAGGCATTTCTTGACGTCTACTAATATTACCAATTCTTTGACATTCATCACAAGACAAGACAAACTTACGGGCATCCTTGAAGAGAGTAGGCCAATAAAAACCGGATTGCAATACCTTATGTGCAGTTCTATCTCCAGCGTGGTGTCCTCCATAAGCCTCGGAGTGACACTTGCGTAGGACCTGTTCCTGTTCATGCTCAGGTACACAACGTCTAATAACACCATCTACTCCTTCTTTATAAAGATGTGGGTCATCCCAGAAGTAATGTCTTAAATCATAGAAAAACTTTTTCTTTTGCTGGTATGTGAAACTAGGTGGTATAAATTTAGCAACAATGTAATTAGCATAATCAGCATACCATGGAGCAGTACGAGAAGCATTTATGACATTTAATTGTTCATCAGGAAAGCTATCATCAATAGGTAGTGGGTCATCAAGAACATTTTCTAACCTAGACAAGTTGTCTGCAACGGGGTTCTCAGCTCCCTTTCTATCAATAATATGTAAATCAAATTCTTGTAGCAAGAGA
Organism: Triticum aestivum; assembly: GCF_018294505.1. Lineage (NCBI taxonomy): Eukaryota > Viridiplantae > Streptophyta > Magnoliopsida > Poales > Poaceae > Triticum > Triticum aestivum. Next base: position 512,443,507 of record NC_057802.1, on the reverse strand, counting down.
ACCCATCTAATAAGTCTAGGTTTAGCATCTTTCTTTTCCATAAGATATTTAATAGCAGCATGATCAGTGTGAATAGTTACTTTAGAATCAACAATATAAGGTCTGAACTTATCACAAGCAAATACAACTGCTAAGAATTCTTTTTCAGTAGTGGCATAATTTCTCTGGGCATTGTCTAGAGTTTTACTAGCATATTGAATAACATTTAATTTCTTATCAACTCTTTGCCCTAGAACAGCACCTATAGCATAATCGCTAGCATCACACATAATTTCAAAAGGTAAATTCCAATCAGTTGGCTGAACGATAGGTGCAGAGATTAATGCTTTCTTAAGTATTTCGAATGCTTCTACACAATCATCATCAAAAACGAAAGGTATATCTTTTTGTAATAGATTAGTCAGAGGCCGAGAAATTTTTGAGAAGTCCTTAATGAACCTCCTATAAAAACCGGCATGACCAAGGAAACTTCTTATACCTTTGATGTCCTTGGGACATGGCATCTTTTCAATAGCATCAACTTTAGCTTTATCCACTTCAATACCTCGTTCAGAAATTTTATGCCCCAAGACAATGCCTTCATTAACCATAAAGTGGCACTTCTCCCAATTCAAGACAAGATTAGTTTCTTCACATCTCTGCAAAACTCGATCAAGGTTGCTCAAGCAATCACCAAAAGAGGATCCATAAACGGAGAAATCGTCCATGAAAACCTCACATATCTTTTCACAAAAGTCAGAAAATATAGCCATCATGCATCTTTGAAAGGTAGCAGGTGCATTACATAAACCAAAAGGCATACGTCTATAAGCAAAAGTACCGAAAGGGCAAGTAAAAGTGGTCTTTGCTTGATCATCAGCTGATACAGGTATTTAAGAGAAACCAGAGTAACCATCTAGAAAGCAAAAATGTGTATGTTTGGATAATCTTTCTAGCATTTGATCAATAAAGGCAAAGGGTAATGATCTTTTTTAGTAGCTTTATTTAATTTGCGGAAATCAATTACCATCCTATAACCTGTAATAATTCTTTGCGGAATCAATTCATCTTTATCATTAGGAACGACAGTAATACCTCCCTTCTTAGGGACACAATGGACAGGACTTACCCACTGACTATCAGCAACGGGATAGATTATACCTGCCTCAAGGAGCTTTAATATTTCCTTTCTTACCACTTCTTTCATCTTAGGATTCAGCCGTCGTTGGTGATCAATAACTGGTTTGGCATCTTTCTCCAAATTTATTTTGTGTTGACATAGAGTGGGACTAATGCCCTTAAGATCATCAAGAGTATATCCAATAGCAGCACGGTGCTTCTTCAGAGTTTTCAATAATTTCTCTTCTTCATGCTCTGAAAGGTTAGCACTAATAATAACAGGATATATCTTATTTTCACCAAGATAAGCATATTTAAGAGTATCAGGCAACGGTTTAAGCTCAAACACGGGATCACCCTTGGGTGGAGGAGGATCCCCTAGGATTTCAACAGGCAAATTGTGTTTCAGAATAGGCCCTTGTTTAAAGAATACTTCATCTACTTCCCTTCTTTCATTCATAAACATATCATTCCCATGGTCTAGCAAATATTGTTCTAAAGGATCACTAGGAGGTACGGCAATAGAAGCAAGACCAATAATTTCATCCTTACAAGGCAATTCCTCATCACGAGGTTGTCTACGAAATTTAGAAGAATTAAACTCATGAGACATATCATCCAAACCAATAGTAACAACATCCTTCTTGCAATCTATCTTAGCATTAACAGTATTCAAGAAGGGTCTACCAAATATAATGGGACAAAAGCTATCTTGTGGGGAACCAAGAACAAGAAAATCAGCAGGATATTTAGCTTTCCCACACAAGACTTCAACATCTCTAACAATCCCAATTGGTGAAATTGTATCTCTATTGGCAAGCTTAATGGTGACATCAATTTCTTCTAACTCAGCAGGTGCAATATCATGCATAATGTCTTGATATAAAGAAATATGTATTGCACTAGCACTAGCACCCATATCACATAAGCCATGATAACAATGATCTCCTATTTTAACAGAAATAACAGGCATGCCTACCACAGGTCTATGTTTATCTTTAGCACCAGGTTTAGCAATTCTAGCAGTCTCATCACAGAAGTAAATAACATGCCCATCAATATTATCAGCCAAGAGGTCTTTAACCATAGCAATATTAGGTTCAACTTTAACTTGCTCAGGAGGTTTGTGTGTCCTAATATTACTTTTGTTGACCACAGTTGAAGCTTTACCATGATCCTTTAATCTAACAGGGAAAGGTGGTTTCTCAACATAAGCAGTAGGAACAATAGGATCATTATAAGTGGTAGTCTTTTCTGCAACTTTAATAGGTGCAACTACTTTTACTTCAATGGGAGGATTATATTTAAACCACTTCTCCTTAGGGAGATCAACATGAGTAGCAAAGGATTCACCGAAAGAAGCTACTATCTCAGAGTCAAGTCCATATTTAGTGCTAAATTTACGGAAAACATCGGTGTCCATAAAATATTTAACACAATCAAACTTAGGTGTTATACCTGACTCCTTACCTTCGTCGAGATCCCAATCTTCAGAGTTGCGTTTAATCCTTTCCAATAAATTCCATTTGAATTCAATAGTCTTCATTATAAAAGAACCAGTACAAGAAGTATCGAGCATGGAGCGATTGTTGTCAGAAAGCCGAGCATAAAATTTTTGAATAATCATTTCTCTTGAGAGCTCATGATTGGGGCATGAATATAACATTGACTTAAGCCTCCCCCAAGCTTGAGCGATGCTTTCTCCTTCGCGAGGCCAAAAATTATATATATAATTATGATCACGATGAACAAGATGCATAGGATAAAACTTCTGACGGAATTCCAATTTCAACCGTTTGTAGTCCCATGATCCCATATCATCACATAGCCTATACCATGTCAATGCATCTCCCTTCAAAGATAAAGGGAAGACCTTCTTCTTGATAACATCATCGGGCATACCTGCAAGCTTAAATAATCCACAAACTTCATCCACATAGATTAAGTGTAAATCGGGATGTAAAGTTCCATCTCCTGCAAAAGGATTAGCCAGCAGTTTCTCTATCATACCCGAAGGAATTTCGAAGTAAACATTTTCATTTTCAGTAGGTTCAGTAGGTTGAGGAGCAACTCTTTGCTCTACTGGTCGAGGTGAAGATACCCCCAACAAGCCCCTCAAAGGATTACTTTCCATAGTAACAAGTGACAGTAAATTTCAGCACACTATATAAATTTTTCCTTACCAAATTCCACCTACCAAAGGCGCTTCACTCCCCGGCAACGGCGCCAGAAAAGAGTCTTGATGACCCACAAGTATAGGGGATCTATCGTAGTCCTTTCGATAAGTAAGAGTGTCGAACCCAACGAGGAGCAGAAGGAAATGATAAGCGGTTTTCAGCAAGGTATTCTCTGCAAGCACTGAAATTATCGGTAATAGATAGTTTTGTGATAAAGTAATTTGTAACGAGTAACAAGTAACAAGTGTAAATAAAGTGCAGCAAGATGGCCCAATCCTTTTTGTAGCAAAGGACAAACCTGGACAAACTCTTATATAGAGAAAAGCGCTCCCGAGGACACATGGGAATTATCGTCAAGCTAGTTTTCATCACGTTCATATGATTCGCGTTCGGTACTTTGATAATTTGATATGTGGGTGGACCGGTGCTTGGGTGCTGTCCTTACTTGGACAAACATCCCACTTATGATTAACCCCTATTGCAAGCATCCGCAACTACAAAAGAAGTATTAAGGTAAACCTAACCATAGCATGAAACATATGGATCCAAATCAGCCCCTTACGAAGCAACGCATAAACTAGGGTTTAAGCTTCTGTCACTCTAGCAACCCATCATCTACTTATTACTTCCCAATGCCTTCCTCTAGGCCCAAACAATGGTGAAGTTTCATGTAGTCGATGTTCACATGACACCACTAGAGGAGAGACAACATACATCTCATCAAAATATTGAACGAATACCAAATTCACATGACTACTAATAGCAAGACTTCTCCCATGTCCTCAGGAACAAACGTAACTACTCACAAAGCATATTCATGTTCATAATCAGAGGGGTATTAATATGCATAATGGATCTGAACATATGATCTTCCACCAAATAAACCAACTAGCATCAACTACAAGGAGTAATCAACACTACGAGCAAGCTACAGGTACCAATCTAAGGCTTAGAGGCAAAGATTGGATACAAGAGATGAACTAGGGTTTGAGAGGAGATGGTGCTGGTGAAGATGTTGATGGAGATTGGCCCCCTCCCGATGAGAGGAGCATTGGTGATGACGATGGCGATGATTTCCCCTCCCGGAGGGAAGTGTCCCCGGTAGAACAGCTCCGCCAGAGCCCTAGATTGGTTCCACCAAGGTTTCGCCTCGTGGCGGCGGAGTCTCGTCCCGAAAGCTTGCTTATGATTTTTTCTCGGACGAAAGACTTCATATAGCAGAAGATGGGCACCGGAGGGCCACCAGGGGGCCCACGAGGCAGGGGGCGCACCCCCCACCCTCGTGGTCAGGGTGTGGGCCCCCTCTGGTATTTTCTTTGCTCAGTATTTTTTATTATTTCCAAAAATAACTTTCGTGGAGTTTCAGGACTTTTGGAGTTGTGCAGAATAGGTCTCTAATATTTGCTCCTTTTCCCGCCCAGAATTCCAGCTGCCGGCATTCTCCCTCTTTATGTAAACCTTGTAAAATAAGAGAGAATAGGCATAAGTATTGTGACATAATGTGTAATAACAACCCATAATGCAATAAATATCGATATACAAGCATGATGCAAAATGGACGTATCAGTGCTCCTCGGTACGGAGGGAGCGCTCCGTGTTTCCATTAACTGTTATGACACCGCGTGGTCCGGGCATCTTGAGCTTGAGATAAGCATAGTGTGGCACCGCATTGAATCGAGCAAATGCGGTTCGTCCGAGCACTGCATGATAGCCGCTGCGGAAGGGGACGATATCGAAGATCAACTCTTCGCTTCGGAAGTTGTCCGAGGATCCGAAGACAACCTCCAATGTGATTGAGCCCGTATAGCGGGCCTCTACACCTGGTATGACTCCTTTAAAGGTAGTTTTTGTGGGCTTGATCCTTGAGGGATCGATGCCCATTTTGCGTACTGTATCCTGATAGAGCAGGTTCAGGCTGCTGCCACCATCCATGAGGACTCGCGTGAGGTGGAATCCATCAATGATTGGGTCACGGACCAGTGCGGGTGAACCGCCATGACGGGTACTGATCGGGTGGTCCCTGCGGTCGAAAGTGATCGGGCAGGACGACCATGGGTTGAATTTTGGGGCGACTGGCTCCATCGCGTAGACGTCCCTGAGCGCGCGTTTGCGCTCCCTCTTGGGGATGTGCGTAGCGTATATCATGTTCACCATTTTAACCTGAGGGGGAAACTTCTTCTGTCCCCCTGTGTTCGGTGGACGGGGCTCCTCGTCATCGTCCTCACTTTGCGAACCCTTCTCCTTGTTTTCGGCATTTAACTTGCTGGCCTGTTTAAAAACCCAACAGTCTCTGTTGGTATGATTGGCTGGTTTATCAGGGGTGCCGTGGATCTGACATGGGCGATCGAGTATGCGGTCCAGGCTGGATGAGCCTGGATTGTTTCTTTTATATGGCTTCTTCCTTTGGCCGGACTTGAAGCCACTGAATCCGGCGTTGACTGCCGTGTCATCTGTATTGTCACCGTTGCTTCGACGCTTGTGTCTATTGCGTCAGGGCTTGCTGTTGCTATTTCTGGCTTCAGAAGTGCCAGGTTCACTTACATTGTTATTGCTATGGGCTAGCCAGCTATCTTCGCCCGCGCAAAAGCGGGTCATAAGCGCCGTGAGGGCTGCCATGGACTTCAGCTTTTCTTGGCCGAGGTGTCGGGCGAGCCACTCGTCTCGGATGCTATGTTTAAAGGCCGCTAGGGCTTTGGCATCCGGACAGTCGACGATCTGGTTCTTTTTGGTTAAGAACCTAGTCCAGAATTTCCTGGCTGATTCTCCGGGCTGTTGAATTATGTGACTTAAGTCGTCAGCATCCGGAGGTCGAACATATGTACCTTGGAAGTTGTCAAGGAAGGCTTCTTCCAAGTCCTCCCAGCTGCCAATGGAGTTTTCGGGCAGACTGTTCAACCAGTACCGAGCTGGTCCTTTGAGTTTTAGTGGGAGGTATTTGATGGCATGGAGATCATCACCGCGGGCCATATGAATATGGAGAAGAAAGTCTTCGATCCATACCGCGGGGTCTGTTGGCCCATCATATGATTTGATGTTTACGGTTTTGAACCCTTCTGGGAATTCGTGCTCCATTACTTCGTCAGTGAAGCAGAGGGGGTGTGTGGCGCCTCTGTATCAGGCCAAGTCGCGACGTAGTTCGGATGTAGTCTGTCTGCGGTTTTTGGCCCGGGCGTGGTTATGTTTGTCACGTTCGGCCAGATGGCCATCATCGCGCGTCGGGGCACGCCCCCGTGATCCGTAGATCGATCTGGTCTGACCTGTTCTGTTCCTCAAGTCCTGCCGCAGGTCATATCTATAACCCCGAGCTGTTGTGTCCCTGCCTTTACGGCGAGGTGGTACGGGCTGGTGCTCGGCTTGAGTTGCCGCTTTGTCCCGGCCACGTGGTGGTCGGTCAGCCGCATTACGCGCTAATGGTACGGGCTCAAGCGCCTCGTCATCGAATTGAGGTAACAATTTGCACTTCGGGTAACTTTTGGTTGGGCGCTCGAGGCCGTATTCCTCGGCTGCCAGGACATGAGTCCATCTGTCATTGAGCAGATCTTGGTCAGCTTGAAGCTGCTGCTGCTTATTTTTCAGGCTCCTTGCAGTGGCTATTAGCCGGCGCCTAAAGCGCTCCTGCTTGACGGGTTCCTCAGGCACGATAAAGTCTTCGTCGCCGAGGCTCGCCTCATCCTTGGAGGGTGGAAGATAGTTTATGGCCTGTTCATCAGGGCTGACTCACCCATCTTCCCTATCTTCCTGTTCTGAAGTTGGCTAGACGGGGTCTTCCTTGTCTTCGGCATCGTCCGGAGTATTGTTTTCTCTCGTGCCAGTATCGCTATCTTCTCCACGGTCGGCGCTTTGGCTATATCTCAGGAGGTTTATCCTCGACTGGATCCTTTTCGTTATCACCATTGTTCTCTTTGGTGTATCCACCATGTACACGTCGTACGAAGAAGTGGTCGTCCAGCGCCCGGTAAACGGCGGGTTTTGGGCATGCTCCTCTTCGGCATCATCGTCCATACCGTCGATGTCTTCGGAGCCATAATCGAGCATGTCAATTAAGTCTTCGACAGTGGCTATGAAGTGGGCCGTGGGTGGGAAGCGAAATTCTCCGTCATCAGCCCCCAGTTCGAACCGGATATAATTCAGTTGTGAGTCCCCCGCTAAGGAGAGTGTTTTTAATGAGTTTAGC